>NW_024744649.1:0-58755 GCF_018991925.1 Homarus americanus
GGGTGTACATGGAAGTGTCAGGGGTGTGCCTGGAAGTGTCAGAGGTGTACCTGGGGTGCCTGGTGTACCTGGGGAGTGTGTGGGGTGCCTGGGGTGTCTGAGCTGCCTGGGGTGCATCTCAGGTGTGTACCTGTGGTGTCTGGGGTGTGCCTGGCAGTATCTTAGGTGTGCCTGGCAGTGTCTGAGGTGTGCCTGGGGAGTGTCAGGGTGTACCTGGGAGTGTCAGAGGTGTTCCTGGGAGTGTCAGGAGGTACCTGCAGGGCGTCAAGGAGGTACCATAGGTGTCAGAGGTGTGCCTGGGAGTGTCAGAGGTGTGCCTGGGAGTGTCTGAAAGGAGGTGTGCCTGGGGTGTCTTAGGTCTACCTGGGTGTCTGGGGTGTACATGGAATGTGGAGGTGTATCTTGCACTGTCAGCGGTGTACCTGGGAGTGTCAGCGGTGTGCCTGGGGAGTGTCAGAGGTATACCTGGGCGTATCAGAGGGGTGTGCCTGGGGTGTCAGAGGTGTTGCCTGGGATTGTCAGGAAGTGTGGTACCTGGGGAGTGTCAGAGGTATACCTGGGCGTATCAGAGGTGTACCTGGGGAGTGTCAGAGGTGTGCCTGGGAGTGTCAGAGGTGTGCCTGGGAGTGTCGTGGCTGTGCCTGGTAGTGTCAGTGGTGTGCCTGGGGAGTGTCAAGGTTGTGCCAGGAGTGTGATTGGTGTGCCTCAGGTGTCAGAGGTGTATCTGGAAGTGTCAGAGGTGTGCCTGGAAGTGTCAGGGGGTGTACCTGGAGAGTGTCAGAGGTGTACCTGGAGTGTCAGAGTGTGCCTGGGTGCCTGGTGTACACCAGGTTGTCAGAGGTGTGCCTGGGAGTGTGGGGGGTGTAACTGGGAGTGTCAGGGGTGTGCCTCGAGTGTCATAAATGTATCTGGTAGTGTCAGTGGTGTACCTGGGAGTGTCAAGTTGTACTTGGGAGTGGTGGTGGACCTGGGAGTGTCAGAGTGTATCCGGAAGTGTCAGAGGTGTACCTGGGGTATCAGAGGTGTGCCTGGAGGTGTCAGGGGTGTGCCAGGGTGTCAGGGGTGCTTGCTGGGGTGTGGGAGGTGTGACAAGTGTCAGTGGTGTGCCTGGGGAGTGTCAAGAGGTGTGCCTGGGGAGTGTTCAGAAGTGGTACCTGGGGAGTGTCAGAGAGTGTGCACAAGTGTCAGTGGTGGTGTACCTCAGGGTGTCAGAGTTGTACTTGGGAGTGCGATTGGGTGTACCTAGGTGTCAGAGGTGCACTTGGGGAGTGTCCTGGGGGGCACCTGGGAGTTATAGAGGTGTAACTGGGGTGTGTGTGGGGTGTGGGAGGGTGTACCAGGGAGTGTCAGTGGTGTACCTGGGGTGTCATTGGTGTACCTGGGGTGTCAGGGTGTGCATGGAAGTGTCTGGGGTGTACCTGGGTGTCAGGGGTGTACCTGGAAGTGTCAGAGGTGTGCCTGGGAGTGCCTGAGGTGTGCCTGGGTGTCTGGGGTTTACCTGGGGGTGTCTGGCTGTACCTGGGGTGTCTGAGGGTGTGCCCGGTAGTGTCTGAGGTGTACCTGGCAGTGTCTTGGGTGTACCTGGCAGTGTCTGAGGTGGCTGGGAGTGTCAGAGGTGTACCTAGTGTCAGAGGTGTTCCTGGGAGTGTCGGAGGAGTACCGGGCGTCAAGGAGTACCTGGGGTGTCAGAGGTGTGTCTGGGGTGTCAGAGGTGTACCTGGGGTGTCTGAGGTGTTCCTGGGGTGTCAGAGGTGTTCCTGGGGTGTCGGAGGTGTACCTGGGATCGTCAAGGGAGTACCTGGGAGTGTCAGAGGTGTACCTGGGGTGTCAAAAGGAGTACCTGGGAGTGTCAGAGGTGTACCTGGGACTGTCTGAGGTCTACCTGGAAGTGTCTGAGGTGTACATGGAATGTCAGAGGTGAATCTTGCAGTGTCAGCGGTGTACCTGGGAGTATCAGCGGTGTACCTGGGAGTGTCAGAGGTATACCTGGGCGTATCAGAGGTGTACCTGGGAGTATCAGCAGTGTACCTGGGAGTGTCAGAGGTATACCTGGGCGTATCAGAGGTGTACCTGGGAGTGTCAGAGGTGTACCTGGGAGTGTCAGAGGTGTGCCTGGGAGTGTCTAGAATTGTGCCTGGGAGTGTCAGCGGTGTACCTGGGAGTGTCAGAGGTGTACCTGGGAGTGTCAAAGGTGTACCTGGGAGTGTGAGAAGTGTACCTGGGAGTGTCAGAGGTGTACCTGGGAGTGTCGGAGGTGTTACAAGGAGTGTCTGAGCTTTACCTGGGAGTGTCTGATGTGTACCTGGCAGTGTCTGAGGTTTACCAGGCAGTGTCAGCGGTGTACCTGGAAGTGTCAGGGGTGTACCTGGAAGTGTCAGAGGTGAACCAGGGAGTGTCTGAGGTGTACCCGGGATTATCGGAGGTGTACCCGGGAGTATCGGAGGTGTACCTGGGAGTACGGAGGTGTACCTGGGAGTGTCAGAGGTGTACCTGGTAGTATCATTGGTGTACCTGGGAGTGTCAGAGGTGTATCTTGAAGTGTCAGAGGTGTACCTGGGAGTATGAGCCGTGTACCTGGGAGTGTCAAAGGTGTACCTAGGTTTGTGAGAAGTGTAATTGGGAGTGTCAGAGGTGTACCTGGGAGTGTCAGAGGTGTGCCTGGGAGTGTCAGAGGTGCCCTTGGGATTGTCACAGGTGCACCTGGGAGTGTCTGAGGTGTTACTGGGAGTGTCTGAGCTTTACCTGGGAGTGTCTGAGTTGTACCTGGCAGTGTCTGAGGTGTACCTGGCAGTGTCAGCGGTGTACCTTGGAGTGTCAGCAGTGTACCTGGGAGTATCTCAGGTGTACCTGGGAGTGTCAGGAAAGAACCAGGGAGTGTAAGAGGTGTACCTGAGAGTGTCAGAGGTGTACCTGGGAGTGTCATAGGTGTACCTGGGAGTGTCAGAGGTGTACCTGGGCGTATCAGAGGTGTACCTGGGGTGTCGAAGGTGTACCTGGGGTGTCATTGGTGTGCCTGGGAGTGTCAGAGGTGTGCCTGAAAGTGTCAGGGGTGCCTGGAAGTGTCAGGGGTGTGCCTGGAAGTGTCAGAGGTGTGCCTGGGAGTGCTGAGGTGTACAAGTGTCTGAGGTGTGCCTGGGGTGTCTGGCTGTGCCTGGGGTGTCTGAGGTGTGCCCGGTGGTGCTGAGGTGTGCCTGGCAGTGTCTCAGGTGTGACCTGGGGTGTCAGCAGTGTGCCTGGGGTGTCAGAGGTGTGCCTGGGAGTGTCAGAGGTGTTCCTGGGGTGTCGGAGGGAGTACCTGGGATCGTCAAAGGGTACCTGGGAGTGTCAGAGGTGTACCTGGGAGTGTCAGAGGTATACCTGGGTGTCTGAGGTGTACCTGGGAGTGTCTTAGGTCTACCTGGAAGTGTCTGAGGTGTACATGGAATGTGAGAGGTGTATCTTGCAGTGTCAGCGGTGTAACTGGAAGTGTCTGAGGTATACCTGGGCGTATCAGAGGTGTACCTGGAGTGTCAGCGGTGTGCCTGGGGAGTGTCTGAGGTATACCTGGGCGTATCAGAGGTGTGCCTGGGAGTGTCAGAGGGTGTACCTGGGGTGTCTGGGGTGTGCCTTGTGGTGTCTGAGGTGTACCTGGCAGTGTCTGGGGGTGTACCTGGGAGTGTCAGCGGTGTGCCTGGGAGTGTCAGAGGTGTGCCCTGGGGTGTCAAGGTGTGCCTGGGGTGTGAGAAGTGTGCCTGGGAGTGTCAGAAGTGTACCCAGGAGTGTCGGAGTGTGCAAGGGAGTGTCTGAGCTTTACCTGGGGGTGTCTGATGTGTACCTGTGGCAGTGTCTGGGTTTACCAGGCAGTGTCAGCGGTGTACCTGGAAGTGTCAGGGTGTGCCTGGAAGTGTCAGGGGTGAACCAGGGAGTGTCTGAGGTGTGGGAGTGTCGGAGGTGTGCCAGGGTATCGGAGGTGCTACTGGGGAGTACGAGGTGTACCTGGGGAGTGTCAGAGGTGTACCTGGTAGTATCATTGGTGTACCTGGGGGTGTCAGAGGTGTATCTTGAAGTGTCAGAGGTGTACCTGGGAGTATGAGCCGTGTACCTGGGAGTGTCAAGGTGTACCTGGGTGTGTGAGAAGTGTGGTTGGGAGTGTCAGAGGTGTACCTGGGAGTGTCGGAGGTGTACCTGGGGTGTCAGAGGTGTGCCTGGGGTGTCAGAGGTGCCTTGGTTGTCACAGGTGCACCTGGGAGTCTGGTGTTGCTGGGAGTTGTCTGGGCTTTACCTGGGAGTGTCGAGTTGGTTTCTCATGATTGTCTGGGGTGTGCTTGGCAGTGTCAGCGGTGTGCCTTGGAGTGTCAGCAGTGTGCCTGGGAGTGTCTGAGGTGTGCCTGGGGTGTCAGGAAAGAAGACCAGGGGAGTGTGGAGGTGTGCCTGGGGGTGTCAGAGGTGTACCTGGGGTGTCATTGGTGTGCCTGTGAGTGTCAGTGTGCCTGGAGGTGTCAGGGGTGCCTGGAAGTGTCAGCGGTGTGCCTGGAAGTGTCAGAGGTGTGCCGGAGTGCATGAGGTGTGCCTGGGGTGTCTGAGGTGTGCCTGGGGTGTCTGGAGCTGTGCCTGGGAGTGTCTGGGGTGTGCCTGGTAGTCTCTGGGGTGTACCTGGCGGTGTCTGAGTGTGCCTGGGAGTGTCAGCAGTGTGCAGTGTCAGGGTGTGCCTGGGGTGTCAGAGGTGTTCCTGGGGATGTCGGAGGAGTACCTGGGAGCGTCAGATTACCTGGGGGTGTCAGAGGTGTACCTGGGAGTGTCAGAGGTGTGCCTGGGAGTGTCTGGTGTACCTGGGGAGTGTCTTAGGTCTGGAAGTGTCTGGGGTGTACATGGAATGTCAGGGGTGTATCTTGCAGTGTCAGCGGTGTGCCTGGGAGTGTCAGCGGTGTGCTGGGAGTGTAGAGGTACCTGGGGTTCAGAGGGTGTACCTGGAGTCTCAGGGGTGTGCCTGGGAGTGTCAGATGTGTGCCTGGGGTGTCAGTGCTGGTAGTGTCAATGGTGTGCCTGGGGTGTTTGTACTTGGGTGTGATTGGTGTGCCTGGGATTGTCAGAGGTGTATCTGGAAGTGTGGGGTGTACCTGGAAGTGTCAGGGGTGTACCTGGAGGTGTCAGGGGTGTGCCTGGAAGTGTCAGGGGTGTCTTGTGGGTGCCTGAGGGTATGCCTGGGATATCAGAGGTGTGCCTGGGGTGTCAGGGGTGTAACTGGGGTGTCAGGGTGTGCCTGGAGTGTCATGGGGTGTATCTGGTAGTGTCAGTGGTGTACCTGGGGAGTGTCAGAGTTGTGCTGGAGTGTGATTGGTGTAACTGGGGTGTCAGAGGTGTACCTGGGAGTATCAGAGGTGTGCCTGGGAGTGTCAGGGGTGTGCCTGGGGTGTCAGGGGTGGACCTGGGAGTGTCGGAGGTGTAACTAGGTGTCAGTGGTGTACCTGGGAGTGTCAGAGGTGTGCCTGGGAGTGTCAAGTAGTACCTGGGGTGTCAGAGGTGTGCCTGGGAGTGTCAGTGGTGTGCCTAGTGTCCAGAGTTATGCTTGGGAGTGTGATTGGTGCTGGGAGTGTCAGTGCTTGGGAGTGTCACAGGTGCACCTGGGATATCAGAGGTGTAACTGGGAGTGTCTGGGCTGTGCAGGGTGTGTCTGAAGTGTACCTGGCAGTGTCTGGGGGGTGTACCTGGCAGTGTCAGCGGTGTGCCTGGAGTGTCAGGGGTGTACCTGGAGTGTCAGCAGTGTGCCTGGGAGTGTCAGAGGATTGTACTAGAGGTGTCAGTGTTCCTGGGGTGTCGGAGGGTACCTGGGAAGCGTAAAGGAGTACCTGGGGTGTCAGAGATGTACCTGGGGAGTATGAGACGTGTACCTGGGGAGTGGCAGGTGTACCTGGGTGTGTGAGGTGTACCTGGGGTGTCAGTGGTGTACCTGGGAGTGTCGGAGGGTGTACCTGGGGAGTGTCAGGGGTGTGCCTGGGAGTGTCAGGGGGTGTACCTGGGGGTGTCAGAGGTGTTCCTGGGAGTGTCGGGAGGAGTACCTGGGGAGCGTCAGCATTACCTGGGGTGTCAGAGGTGTACCTGGGGAGTGTCAGAGGTGTACCTGGGGTGTCAGAGGTGTGCCTGGGAGTGTCTGAGGTGTACCTGGGGTGTCTTCGGTCTACCTCAAGTGTCTGGGGTGTGCATGGAATGTCAGGAGGTGTCTTGCAGTGTCAGCGGTGGCACTGGTGTCATCGGTGGCACCTGGGAGTGTAAGAGGTATACCTGGGGTGTCAGAGGTGTACCTGGTAGTATCATTGGTGTGCTACGGGTGTCAGGGGTGTGTCTGGAAGTGTCAGAGGTGAACCAGGGAGTGTCTGGTGTGCCCGGGGTATCGGAGGTGTGCAGGAGTCTCAGAGGTGTACCTGGGATTATCGGAGGTGTACCTGGGATTGTCAGAGGTGTACCTGGTAGTATCATTGGTGTACCTGGGAGTGTCAGGGGGTGTGTCTGGAAGTGTCAGAGGTGTACCTGGGGTGTGAGACGTGTGCCTGGAGTGTCAAAGGTGTACCTGGGTGTGTGAGAAGTGTGCAGGTGTCAGTGGTGTGCCTGGGGGTGTCGGGGTGTACCTGGGAGTGTCAGGGCAAGGGTGTAACTGGGAATGTCTGAGGTGTACCTGGAAGTGTCTGAGGTGTGCATGGGTGTCAGAGGTGTGTGGTATGTGGTGTGCCTGGGGGTGTCAGAGAATTGTGCTTGCCTGGGGTGTCAGGGTGCACTTTGGAGTGTCACAGGTGCCTGGGGAGTGTCTGGGAATTGTGCCTGGGTGTCTGGGCTGTTCTGGGGTGAGTGAGATTGCCTGGCAGGTGTGGTGTGCCTGGCAGTGTCGGCGGTGCCATGCCTGGGGAGTGTCGGCGGTGTGCCTGGCAGTGTCAGAATGTGCCTGGGTGTCAGGGATAGTGCACCAGGGGCGTCAAAGGGTGCCAGAATTATCCCAGTGTGCCTGGTAGTGTCGGTGGTGTGCCTGGGGTGTCAGATGTGTGCCTGGAATTGGCTCATTTGGGAGCATGCGTGGGGATGTCAGAGGTGTACTGGGAATTGTCAGAGGTGTACCTGGGTTGTCAGAGGTGTGCACTTAGGGGAGTTAATCAGAGGTGCCTTAGAGATTATCAGGTGTGCCTGGGGTATCAGGTGTACTGTGAGTGTCGGTGTGCCTGGGGAGTGTCAGCGGTGTACCTGGTAGTGTCAGAGGTGTGCCTGGGAGTATGGACAGTACACCAGGGAATCAAGGAGTGCTTGGGGAGTGTCAGGGGTGTGCCTGGTGTCAGTGGTGTACCTGGGGTGTCAGAATTGGCACACAGGAGTGTCATTTGGTGTGCGTGGAATTGTCGGTGTGCCTGGGGTGTCAGAGGTGTACTTATAGGATTGTCAGAATGTGCAGGGAGTGTCAGAGAGGTACTGGGAATTATCGAAGTGTACCTGGGGAATATCGGAGAATTAGCCTGGGTGTCAGAGGTGTGCAGAGTGTCAGTGGAGTACTTGTAGAGTGTCCAAATGTGCAGCTGGGGCTGGGTGGCCTGCAGGGCCTCAGGTGTGCCTGGGGTGCCAGGGTGCCTGGGAGTGTCGGAGGTGTGCCTGGGGTGTCTGGGTGTGCCTGGGTGTCTGGGGTGTGCCTGGGGTGTCAGGGTGTGCCTGGGTGTCAGGGGTGTGCTGGGGTGTCAGGGGGTGTGCTTTGGGTGTGGGGTGTGCAGTGTGGGCAGGTGTGCCTGGGGTGTCTGAGGGTGTGCCTGGGGGTGTCAGGAGGGTGTGCTTGCAGGGAGTGTCAGAGTTGGCAGAATTCATCTGGTGCACCTGGGGTGTCTGAGTTTGCAGGCGTGTCTAAGGCTGGTGCCTAGGGTGTCAGAGGTGTACTGGGGTGTCAGAGGGTTTGTGCTAGGAGATGTCAGAGGTGTGCCTGGGAGTGTCAGCGATGTGCCTGGGTGTGTCACTGGTGTATCTGGGGTTGTCGTTGGTGTGCCTGAAGTGTCAGAGGTGTACCTGGAGTGTCTGGAGGTGTACCTGGGGTGTCGTTGGTGTGCCTGGGGAGTGTCAGAGGGTGTGCCAGGGAGTGTCAGTGGTGTACCTGGGGTGTCATAGGTGTACCTGGAAGTGTCAGAATTGTTCTGGAGTGTCAAATTGTGCCCATAAGTGTCTGGTGTACCCTGGATATTCAAGGTGTAACTGGGGGTGTCAGGGTGTACCTGGCAGTGACAGTGTGCATGGGATGTCAGGTGGCACCTGGGGTGTCAGAGGTGTACTGGGGAATGTCTGAAGAATTGTGCCTGGAGGTGTCTGGGGTGTACATGGGTGTCAGGTGTATCCTGGCAGTGTCAGCAGTGTACCTGGGAGTGTCAGGGTGGCCTGGGTGTCAGGTGCACTTTGGGTGTCACCCAGATTGCCTGGGGTGCCTGAGGTGTGCCTGGGGTGTCTGAGCTGTTGTTGCTGGGGTGAGTGGGGTGTACTGTGGTGTCTGGGGTGTACCTGGCGAGGTGTCAGCGGTGTGCCTGGGGTGTCTGTGGGTGTGCCTGGCAGTGTCAGAGGTTGTTCCTGGGAGTGTCAAGAATTGTACCTGGGGTGTGGGCGGTGCTGTCACGGGCTGCACCAGGGTGTCAGAGGGTGCTTGGGAGTGTCACAGATTGCCTGGGGTGTCTGGTGTGCCTGGGGTGTCTGGGCTGTACATGGGGTGGGTGGGGTTGTGCCTGGCGGTGTCTGGGGTGTGCCTGGCTGTCTGTGCGGTGTACCTGGGTGTCTGACGGTGCCTGGGGAGTGTCAGAGGTTGTACTGCAGATTGTCGTGCAGGGGGTGTCAGTGCTGGGGCGTCAGGGTACTGGAGATTATCAAGGTGTGCCTGGTGGTGTCAGTGAATTGTACTTATAGAGGTGTCAGATGTGACGCACCAAGACATAATTTGGGCGTACTGGGGTTATGGAGGTGTGACTGGGTGTGTGGGGTGCCTGGGGTGTCAAGGATGTCGGGGTGTGCATCAGAGTCTAGAGTGTGCCTCAGGTGTCTGAGGTGTGCACCAGGGAGTCAGGGAGACCAGAGGTGTAGGAGGGTGTGCCTGGGGTGTCAGAGGTGTACCAGGGAGTGTGGGCAGTACCTAGGGAGTGTCAGGGTGTGCCTGGGAGTGTTGGAGGTGTATAGAGATTGTCTGAGGTGTGGCTGGGGTGTCCAGAGGTGTGCAGGGGTGTCAGAGGTGAACCCAGGGCGTGGGTAGACCAGGTGTCTGGGGTGTGCCTGGGGTATCGGAGGTGTTTAGTGTCAGAGAATTCATGCCTGCAGAACTCAGGAGGTGTACACCAAGATGTCTGGGGTGTACACCTGGGGTGTCAGGTATTCTGGGAGTGTCACAGGTGTACCTGGGAGTGTCTGAGTTGTGCCTGGCAGTGTCGGAGATGTGCCAGGAGTGTCAGAGGTGTACATGGGAATGTCATTGGAGTGCCTGGGAGGGTCAAAGGTGTACCTGGGGAGTGTCAGAGGTGTACCTGGGAGTGTTAGAGGTGTGCCTGGGAGTGTGAGAAGTGTACCTGGGAGTGTCGGAAGTGTGCCTGGGAGTGTCGGAAGTGTACCTGGGGAATTGTCAGAGGTGGTGTACCTTGATGTCAGAGGTGGCACCTGGGTGTGTGAGAGGTCTGCCTGGGGTGTCAGGGGTTTATAGAATTTGTCAGAGTGCCTGCAGGCGTCAGGGATGCACTTGGGGAGTGTCACAGGTGCCTGGGAGTGTCTGAGGTGTGCCTGGGAGTGTCAGAGGTGTGCCTGGGGAATGTCTGTGTGCCTGGAAGTGCCTGGGGTGTACATGGGTGTCAGGGGTGTATCTGGCAGTGTCTGTGGTGTGCACAGGGTGTCTGGGGTGTGTGCCTGGGGTGTCAAGGTGTGCCTGGGGAATTAACTCAGGGGTGGCACCTGGGGTGTCATGGGTGTGCCTGGGGTGTAGAAGTGTACCTGGGAGTGTCGGAGGGTGTGCCTGGGGTGTGGAGGTGTGCCTGGGTGTCAGGAGTGCCTTGGGTGTCAGGGGTGTGCCTGGGGTGTGGGCGGTGTGCAGGTGCCTGGGTGTGCCTGGGGAGTGTCAGGTGCTTAGAGTCTGTCACAGGTGCCTGCTGGAGATGTCTGGGGTGTGCCTGGGTGTCTGGGCTGTGCATGGGGTTGGGTGGGTGTACCTGGCGGTGTCTGGGGTGTACCTGGCCAGTGTCCAGCAGTGGCACCTGGGAGTGTCGGCGGTGTGCCTGGGGAGTGTCAGGGGTGTACCTGGGGAATTGTCAGGCAGTGTTCCTGGGGAGTGTAGGAGAGTGCCTGGGGCGTCAGTGCCTGGGGTGTCAGGTGTGCCTGGTAATGTCGGTGAAGTGCACCAGAATTATCAGATTGTGCCTAGGGTTGTCATTGGTGTACCTGGGAGTGTCAGAGGTGCTGGGTGTATCAGAGGTACCTGCAGTGTCAAGGTACTAGGGGTGTCTTGGGGTGTGCACTCAGAGTCTGAGTGTACCTCAGGTGTCTGGGGAATTGTGCCTGCAGGGTGTCAGGGGAGACCAGGGTGTGGGAGAAATTGTTTACTAAGTGTGAAGTGCTACGGTGAACATTTCACCCCTGGAGTGTCAGAGGGTGTACCTGGGGTGTTGGAGGTGTGCCTGGGGGTGTCTGGTGTGGCTGGGGTGTGAGAATATGGGGGGGTGTCAGAAGGTGAACCAGGGGCGTATCAAGGAGTGGGCAAGGGTGTCTGAGGTGCACAGGTGTCTCGGAGGTGTGCCTGGGAGTGTCAGAGGTGCAAGTGTCAGAGGTGTGCCTGGAGTGTCAGTGTACTAGGTGTCGTGGTGTATCAGGGTGTGCCTGCAGGAGTGTCAGAGTGCACTTGGGAGTGTCAGAGGTGCCTGGGGTGTCTGGGTGTGCCTGGGCGTGTCTGAGCCGACCTGGGGAGTATCAGAGGGTGTATGGGGTGTCAGAGGTGTACCTGGGAGTGTCAGAGGTGTACACTGGGAGTGTAAATGTGCCTGGGGAGTATAGGAGGTGTACCTGGGAATATCAGGAGGTGTGCAGGGTGCCAGAAGAATTGTGTGGCCTGGGGTGTCAGGTGTACCTAAGTGTCACAGGTGTACTGGGTGTCTAGGGTGCCTGGGGAGATTATCCAAGGTGTACTGGGGTGTCAAATGTGCTTACTGGGAATTATCAGGTGTGTCTGGGAATGCTGAGAGTGTCAGCGATGTACCTGGTGTGTCACTGGTGTATCTGGGGGTCTGGTGTGCCTGAAAGTGTCAGAGGTGTACTGGAAGTGTCAGAGGTACCTGGAGGTGCGTTGGTGTGCCTGGGAGTGTCAGGAGGTGTACCAGGGGAGTGTCAGTGGTGTACCTGGGAGTGTCATAGGTGTACCTGGAAGTGTCAGGGTGTTCTGGAAGGTGTCAGAGGTGTACCTGGGAGTGTCTGAGGTGTACCTGGGATATTCAAGGGTGTAACTGGGAGTGTCAGGGGTGTACCTGGCAGTGACAGCGGTGCATGGGAGTGTCAGAGGTGTACCTGGGAGTGTCAGAGGTGTAACTGGGGAATGTCTGAGGTGTACCTGGAAGTGTCTGAGGTGTACATGGAGTGTCAGAGGTGTATCTGGCAGTGTCAACAGTGTACCTGGGAGGTCAGAGGTGCCTGGGAGTGTCAGAGGTGCACTTTGAGTGTCACAGGTGCACCTGGGAGTGCCTGAGGTGTACCTCACCTGGGATGTCTGAGCTGTTCCTGGGAGGAGGAGGTAAAAAAACGGCGCAGTGTCTGAGGTGTACCTGGCAGTGTCAGCGTACCTGGGAGTGTCAGCGGTGTACCTGGCAGTGTCAGAGGCAACGCAGAGGTCAGATCTGTTCCTGGGAGGCTCTGAGGAGCACCTGGGAGCGTCAAAGGAGTACTTGGGAGGGGTCAGGAGGTGTACATGGTAGTGTCAGTGGTGTACCTGGGAGTGTCAGAGGTGTACCTGGGAGTGCCTCAGTTGGTGTAATGGGAGGTCAGAGGTGTACCTGGGAGTATCAGAGGTGTACCTGGGATTGTCAGAGGTGCAACAGGGAGGCTGTGGAGTACCTGGGAGTGTCAGAGGTGCACTGGGAGTGTGAGCTGTGTACCTGGGAGGCCACAGGCCTACCTTGGGAGTGTCAGAGGTGTAACCAGGGAAGGGGTCAGAGGAGCACCTAGGAGGTTCCCAGGTGTCTCAGTGTCAGAGGTGTACCTGGGGGTGTCAGAGGTGTACCTGGGAGTGTCAGATGTGTACCTGGGAGTGTGAGCTGCACTTGGGGAGTGTCTGAGGTGTACCTGGAGTGTCAGGAGGTGTGCCTGGGAGTGTCAGGAGGTGCACAGGAGTGTCACAGGTACCTGGGAGTGTCTGAGGTGCACCTAGGAGTGCCGTGAGGTGTACCTGGGGAGGTCAGGAGGTGTACCTGGGAATGTCTGAGGTGTACCTGGGAGTGTCGGAGGTGTTCCTGGGAGTGTCACAGGTGTTCCTGGGAGTGTCTGAGGTGCACCTGGCAGTGTCGGAGGGGTGTACTCAAGGAGGCCAGAGGTGTACCTGGGAATGTCAGTGGAGTACCTGGGAGTGTCAAAGGTGTACCTGAGAGTGTCAGAGGTGTACCTGGGAGGTCAGGAGGTGTACCTGGGAGGGAGAAGTAAAACTGGAGGTCGGAGGTGTAACCTGGGAGTGTCGGAGGTGTGCCCAAGTGCCGAGGCCCTTTGGAGGTCAGGAGTGCACCTGGGTGTGTGAGAGGTGCAATCTGGGAGTGTCCTGGAGGTGCACCTGGGAGCGCTCAGAGTGTGTGCCTGGGAGCGTCAGGAGATGCACTTGGGAGTGTCAAGCAGGTGCACCTGGGAGTGTCTGAGGTGTACCTGGGAGTGTCAGAGGTGTATCTGGGAATGTCTGACGTACCTTGGAAGTGCCTGAGGTGTACATGGAGTGTCAGGAGGTATCTGGCAGTGTCAGCTGTGTACCTGGGAGTGTCTGAGGTACATGGGAGTGTCAAAGGTGTACCTGGGAGTGTCAGGAGGTGTACCTGGGAGTGTCATGAAAATCTGGGAGTGTAAGAAGTGTACCTTGGGAGTGTCGGAGGTGTACCTGGGAGTGTCGGAGGTGTACCTGGGGAGTGTCGGAGGTAACCTTGAGGTCAGGAGGCACTTGGGAGGTGAGCTGCACCTGGGAGTGTCACAGGTGTACCTGGGAGTGTCAGAGGTGCATCTAGAGTGTCACAGGTGCAATCTGGGAGTGTCTGAGGTGTACCTGGAGTACCAAGAGCCTGTACATGGGAGGAGTGAGGTACCTGGCAGTGTCTGAGGTGTACCTCAGCAGTGCCCATGTGTGTACCTGGGAGGCCAGCTGTGTACCTGGGAGGTCAGAGGTGTACCTGGGAGTGTCAAACGTGTTCCTGAGGAGTGTCGGAGGAGTACCTGGGAGCAAGCTCAAAGGAGTACCTTGGGAGTGTCAGGAGGTGTACCCAGTGTCAGTGGTGTACCTGGGAGTGTCAGATGTGTACCTGGGGTTGGCCACAGTGCACTGGGAGTGTCAGAGGTGTAACTGGGTGTGTCAGGAGTGAGTACCTGGGAGTGTCAAAGGAGTACCTGGGGAGTGTCTGAGGTGTACCTCGAGAGTCTGAGGTGTACCTCGGAGTGTCTGAGGTGTACCTGGGAGGCCAGGGGAGACCAGGAGGTAGGAGGTGTACCTGGGAGTGTCAGAGGTGTACTAGGAGGTCAGAGCAGTACCTAGGGAGGTCAGGAGGTGTTCTGGGGAGTGTTGGAGGTGTACCTGGGAGTGTCTGAGGTGAAGCTGCTGGGAGTGTCAGAGGTGTGTACTAGGGAGTGTCATGTGAACCAGGGCGCATCAGAGGTGGAACTAAGGAGGCCTGAGGTAACTTGGGAGGTCGGAGGTAATTTGGAGTGTCGGAGGTGTACCTGGGAGGCCAGAGGTGTACCTGGGAATGTCTGAGGCACCCTGTGGGAGGTCGGAGGTATTCCTGGGAGTGTCACAGGTGTACCTGAGTGTCTGAGTTGCACCCGGCAAGTCGGAGGTGTAAACGCCTGGGCTGGAGGCCAGAGGTATTCTGAATGTCAGTGGAGCAATCTGGGAGGGTCAAAGGTGCACCTGGGAGGCTCAGGGAGGTGTACCTGGGAGTGTTAGAGGTGTACCTGGAGTGTGAGAAGTGTACCTGGGAGTGTCGGAGGTGCACTGGAGTGTCGGAGGTGTACCTGGGAGTGCCTGTGAGGTGTACCTTGAGGTCAGAGGTGTACCTGCGTGTGAGAGGTCTCACCTTGGGAGTGTCTGAGGTTTACCTGGGAGGCCAGAGGTGTGCCTGTGAGCGCTCAGAGATGCACTTGGGAGTGTCACAGGTGCACCTGGGAGTGTCTGGAGGTGCACCTGGGAGTGTCAGAGGTACCTGGGAATGTCTGGACGTGTACCTGGAAGTGCCTGAGGTGTACATGGAGTGTCAGGAGGTGTATCTGGCATTGTCAGCTGTGTACCTGGGAGGTCTGAGGTGCACCTGGGAGGCCGCTGCACCGGAGGTCAGAGGTGTACCTGGGAGGTCATAGGTGTACCTGGGAGTGTAAGAAGGCACTGGGGAGTGTCGGAGGTGCACTGGGAGGTCGGAGGTGTACCTAGAGGCCAGGAGGTGCACCTTTGGAGTGTCAGAGGTAGTACCTGGGAGGTGAGCTGTACCTGGGAGTGTCACAGGTGCACCTGGGAGTGCCGAGGTGCACTGGGAGGTCACAGGTGCACCTGGGAGTGTCTGGAGGTGTACCTGGGAGTGTCTGAGCTGTACATGGGAGTGAGTGAGGGGTGTACCTTGGCAGTGTCTGAGGTGTACCTTGGCAGTGTCAGCGTGTACTGGGAGTGTCAGCGGTGTAACCTGGGAGGCCGAGGTGTACCTGGGAGTGTCAAACGTGTTCCTGAGAGTGTCGGAGGAGTACCTGGGAGCTGTCAAAGAGTACCTGGGAGTGTCAGAGGTGTAAATCTTGGTAGTGTCAGTGGTGTAATCTGGGAGTGTCAGATGTGTACCTGGGAGTTGTCATTGGTGCACCTGGGAGGCTCAGAGGTAACTGGGTGTAAGCCAGAGGAGCACCTGGGAGTGCCCGGGGCGAGTACCTGGGAGTGTCTGAGGTGTACCTCGGAGAGTTCGAGGTGCACCTCGGAGTGTCTGAGGTGTACCTGGGAGGCTGGGAGAACTAGGGAGTGCAGGAGGTGTACCCTGGGAGGCCAGGAGGTGTGTACCAGGGAGAGTCAGCAGTACCCAGGAGTGTCAGAGGTGTACCTGGGAGTGTTGGAGGTGTACCTGGGAGTGCCTGAGGGGCTGGGAGTGTCAGAGGCGGTACCAGGGAGGCTCAGAGGTGAACTAGGGCGATCAGAGGCAACCAAGGAGTGTCTGAGGTGTACCTGGGAGCATCGGGAGGTGTACCTGGGAGGTCAGAGGTGCACCTGGGAGTGTCAGAGGTGTACCTGGAAGTGTCAGGAGGTGTACCCTGGGGAGCGTCATTGGTGTACCTGGGAATGCTCAGGAGGTGTGCCTGGGAGTGTCAGAGGTGCACTTGGGAGTGTCAGGAGGTGCACCTGGGAGTGTCTTGAGGTGTACCTGGGCGTGTCTGAGCTGCACCTATATCAGAGGTGTACCTGGGAGTGTCAGAGGTGTACCTGGGGAGTGTCAGAGGTACCTGGGAGGCTGTAAATGTGCACCTGGGAGTATCGGAGGTGCACTGGGAATATCGGAGGTGTAACTGGGGAGTGAAGTGTACCTGGGAGTGTCGGAGGTGTACCTGGGAGTGTCACAGGTGTACCTGGGAGGTCTGAGGTGTACCTGGGAGTGTCAAAGGTGTACCTGGAGGCTGTAAATGTGCACCTGGGAGCATCGTGGAGTGGGTGGTATCTGGAATATCGGAGGTACCTGGGAGTGCCAGAAGGCACCTGGGGAGGCCGGAGGGGGGTGTACCTTGGGAGTGTCACAGGTGTACCTGGGAGTGTCTGAGGTGTACCTGGGAGTGTCAAAGGTGTACCTGGGAGTGCCAGAGGTGTACCTGGGAGGCTCAGAGGTGTACCTTGGAGTGTGAGAAGTGTCTTGGAGTGTCGGAGGTGTACCTGGGAGTGTCGGAGGTACCTGGGAGTGTCAGAAGTGTACCTTGAGTGTCAGAGGTGTACCTGAGAGTGTGAGCGGTGTACCTGGGAGTGTCTGAGGTGTACCTGGGAGTGTCAGTCAGAGGTGTGCCTGGGAGTGTCAGGAGGTGCACTTGGGAGTCACAGGTGCACCTGGGAGCGTCTGAGGTGCACCTGGGCGTGTCTGAGCTTGCACCTGGAGGCTCAGAGGTGCACCTGGGAGTGTCAGAGGTGTAATCTGGGAGTGCTCAGAGGTGTACCTCTAGAGTGTCAGCGGTGTACCTGGGTGTGTCACCGGTGTATCTGGGAGGTCATTGGTGTACCTGAAATTGTCAGAGGAGGCACCTGGAAGTGTCAGAGGGGTGTACCTGGGAGTGTCATTGGTGTACCTGGGAGTGTCAGAGTGTACCAGGGAGTGCCTTTCTCAGTGGTGTACCTGGGAGTGTCATTGGTGTACCTGAAGTGTCAGGGGTGTTCCTGAAGTGTCAGGCTGTACCTGGGAGTGTCTGAGTGTAAATTGGGATATTCAAGGGTGTAACTGGGAATGTCTGAGGTGTACCTGAAGTGTCTGGAGGTGTGGCGCGGAGTGTCAGAGGTGTATCCGGCAGTGCCAAACGTGCACCTGGGAGTCAGAGGTGTGCCTGGGAGGCCAGAGGTGCACTTTGGAGGTCACAGGTGCACCTGGGAGTGTCTGGAGGTGCACCTGGGAGTGTCTGAGCTGTTCCTGGGAGGGAGTGGGAGGTGTACCTGGCAGTGTCTGAGGTGTACCTGGCAGTGTCAGCGGGGTGTACCTGGGAGTGTCAGCGGTGTACCCGCAGTGCCAGAGGTGTACCTGGGAGTGTCGGAATAGCCCGGGAGCGTCAAAGGAGTACTTGGGAGTGTCAGAGGTGTACCCAGGAAGTGTCAGTGGTGTACCTGGGAGGTCAGATGTGTACCTGGGGAGTGCTCATTGGTGTACGTGGGAGTGTCAGAGGTGTACCTGGGAGTATCAGAGGTGTACCTGGGATTGTCAGAGGTGTACCAGGGAGTGTCAGGAGGAGCACCTTGGAGTATCGGAGGTGTACCTGGGAGATCGGAGGCACCTGGGAGGCTCAGAGGTGTACCAGAGGAGGGGTCAGTGGAGCACCTGGGAGGCTCAAATGTGCAACTGGGAGTATCGGAGGTGTACCTGGGAATGGGTCCGGAGGGGTGTACCTGGGAGTGCCAGAGGTGTGTGCCCAGAGTGTCGGAGGGGTGTACCTGGGAGTGTCAGCTGAGGTGCACCTGGGAGCGTCTGAGGTGTACCTGGGAGGTCAGCTGTACCTGGGAGGTGAAATGTGCACCTGGGAGTATCGGAGGTGTACCTGGAGAATATCGGAGGTGTACCTGGGAGTGCCAGAGGTGCACTGGGAGTCGGAGGTGTACCTGAGTGTCACAGGTGTGGCCCTGGGAGTGTCTGAGGTAAAACTGGGAGTGTCAAAGGTGTACCTGGGAGTGTCAGCATGTGCACCTGGGAGTATCGGAGGTGTACCTGGGAATATCGGAGGTGTACCTGGGAGTGCCAGAAGTGCACCTGGGAGGCTCCTGGAGGTGTACCTGGAGGTCACAGGTGTACCTGGGGCGTCTGAGGTGTACCTGGGAGTGTCAAAGGTGTACCTGGGGAGTGTCAGAGGTGCACCTGGGAGTGTCAGGAGGGGTGTAATTTTGAGGTCAGGAGGTGTACCTGAGAGTGAGCGGTGTACCTGGGAGTGTCTGAGGTGCACCTGGGTAGAGGTCAGAGGTGTGCCTGGGAGTGTCAGAGGTGCACTTGGGAGGTCACAGGTGCACCGGGGAGTGTCTGAGGTGTACCTGGGCGTGTCTTTGAGCTTGCACCTGGGAGTGTCAGAGGTGTACCTGGGAGGCCAGAGGTGTACCTGGGAATGCCTGTCAGAGGTGTACCTGAGAGTGTCAGCATGTACCTGGTACAATTGGTGTATCTGGGGTGTCATTGGTGTAATCTGAAAGTGTCAGAGGTGCACCTGGAAGTGCTCAGAGGTGTAATCTGGAGTGTCATTGGTGCACCTGGGAGGTCAGGAGGTGCACCAGGAGGTCAGTGGTGCACCTGGGAGGCTCATAGGTGCAATCTGGAAGTGTCAGGGTGTCTCTGGAAGTGCTCGTGAGGTGCACCCGGGGAGTGTCTCGGAGGTGCACCTGGGATATTCAAGGGTGTAACTGGGAGTGTCAGGGGTGTACCTGGGCGGCGACAGCGCATGGGAGTGTCAGAGGTGTACCTGGGAGGTCAGAGGTGTAGACTGGGGAATGTCTGGAGGTGTACCTGGAAGTGTCTGAGGTGTGCTGGCGGGAGTGTCAGAGGTGTATCTTGGCAGTGTCAACGGTACCTGGGAGTGTCAGAGGTGTGCCTGGGAGTGTCAGGAGGTGCACTTTTGAGTGTCACAGGTGCAATCTGGGAGTGCCTGAGAGGTACCTGGGGAGTGTCTGAGCTGTTACTGGAGGAGTGAGGTGTACCTGGCAGTGTCTGAGGTGTACCTGGCAGGTCAGCGGTGTACCCGGGGAGGTCAGCGGTGTACCTGGCAGTGTCAGAGGTGTTCCTGGGAGGTCAGGACGGTTCCTCGGGAGGCCGGAGGAGTTCCTGGGAGCGGGCCAAAGGAGGGCTCTGGGGAGGCCAGAGGTGTACCTGGTAGTGTCAGTGGTGTGTCTGGGGAGGCCAGATGTGTATGTCATTGTGTACGTGAGTCGAGGTGTACCTGTAGGTCAGAGGTGTACCTGGGATTACTCAGAGGTGTAACCAGGGGAGGCCGAGGAATACCTGGGAGTATTGGAGGTGTACCGTATATCGAGTGTGTACCTGGGAGTGTCAGAGGTGTACCCAGAGAGTGTCAGTGGAGTCTGTTAGTGTCAATTGTGCACCCTGGGAGTATCGGAGGTGTACCTGGAATATCGGAGGTACCTGGGAGTGTCACAGGTACCTGGGAGGCCTGAGGTGTACCTGGGGAGTGTCACAGGTGTACCTGGGAGTGTCTGAGGTGTACCTGGGAGTGTCAAAGGTGTACCTGGGAGTGTGAAATGTGCAATTGGGAGTATCGGAGGTGTAACACCTGATAATATCGGAGGTGTACCTGGGAGTGCCAGTGAGGTGTACCTGGGAGTGTCAAAGGTGAACCTGGGAGGTCAGAGGTGTACCTGGGAGGCCAGGAGGTGTACCTGGGAGTGTGTGAGAAGTGTACCTGGGAGTGTCGGAGGTAACTTGGGAGTGTCGGAGGTGTACCTGGAGTGTCAGGAGGTGTACCTTGAGGTCAGAGGTGCACTGGGAGTGTGAGCTGCATGACCTGGGAGGTCACAGGTGCACCTGGGAGTGTCAAAGGTGTACCAGGGAAGGTCAGAGGACCTAGGAGTGTCTGAGGTGTGCACCTGGCAATGTCAGAGGTGTACCCTGTGCCGAGGTACCTGGGAGGCCTGGGCTGTGTTCCTGGGAGGCCAGAGGTGCACCTGGGAGGGAGGAGTGTACCAGGGAATGTCAGTGGAGTACCCGGGGAGCGCCCCTGTGGGGCTGGGTGTACCTGGGAGGGGCCGTGAGGTGCACCTGGGATGGCCAGAGGTGTACCTGATAGTGTGAGAAGTGTACCCTGGGAAGTGTCGGAGGTGTACCTGGGATTGTCGGAGGTGCAACGCCCGGGAGTGTTAGATGTGCACCTGGGAGTGTCGGAGGTGTACCTGGGAGGTCAGAGGTGCACCTTTGGAGGTCAGAGGTGCAATCTGAGCATGAGCGGTGGCACCTGGGGAGTGTCTGAGGTGTACCCGGGGAGGCCAGAGGTGGCCTGGGAGCGTCAGAGGTGCACATGGGAGTGTCACAGGTGCTCCTGGGAGTGTATGAGGTGTACTTGGGAGGCCAGAGGTGTTATTGGGAGTATCAGAGGTGTGGCCTGAATGTCTGAGGTGTGTACCTGGGAGTGTCGGAAGTGTTCCTGGGAGGTCACAGGTACCTGGGAGTGTCTGAGGTGTACCTGGCAGTGTCGGAGGTGTACCAAGGAGGCCGAGGTGTACCTGGGAATGCTGGGTGGAGTACCTGGGAGTGTCAAAGTGTACCTTGGGAGTGCCTGGGAGGTGGCACCTGGGGAGGTGGAGAGGTGTACCTGGAGTGTGAGAAGTGTACCCTGGGAGTGTCGTGGAGGTGTACCTGGGAGTGTCAGGAGGTGCAACTTGGAGGGGTCAGGAGGTGTACCTGCGTGTCAGGAGGTGCACCTGAGTGTCTGAGGTGTACCTGGCGCGTACAAGCCAGAGGTGTGCCTGGGAGTGTCAGAGATGCACTTGGGAGTGTCAAGCAGGTGCACCTGGGAGTGTCTTTGAGGTGTACCTGGGCGTGTCTGGAGCTGCACCTGGGAGTGTCAGAGGGTACCTGGGAGGTCGGAGGTGTTCCTGGGAGGGTCACAGGTGTACCTGGGAGGCCAGAGGTGTACCTGGGAGGCCAGAGGTGTGCCTGAATGTCTCAGGTGTACCTGGGAGTGTCGGAGGTGTTCCTGGGAGTGTCACAGGTGTACCTGGGAGTGTCAGGAGTGAGTACCTGGGAGGGGTCAGGAGGTGTACCTGGGAATGTCTGAGCTGTACCTGCCAGCGCCTGAGGTGTACATGGAGGTCAGAGGTGTATCTGGCAGTGTCAAAGTGGTGCACTTGGGAGGTATGAGGTGCACCTGAGGAGCGTCAAAGGTGTACCTGGGGAGTGTCAGAGGTGTACCTGGGAGGCCAGAGGTGTACCTGGGAGTGTGAGAGAATGTACCTGGGAGTGTCGGAGGTGTACCTGGGAGTGTATGAGGTAAAATCTGGAGGCTCAAGCAGTGTACCTGGGAGGCTCAGAGGTGTACCTGGGGAGGCTCAGAGGGGTGTACCTTGGGAGTGTGAGAAGTGTAATCTTGGGAGTGTCGGAGGTGTACCTGGGAGTGTCGGAGGTGACCTGAGTGTCACAGGTGCACCTTGGGGTGTCAGAGGTGTAATCTGGGAGTGTGAGCGGTGTACCTGGGAGTGTCACAGGTGTACCTGGGAGTGCTCAGAGGTGCACTTGGGAGTGTCACAGGTGCACCTGGGAGTGTCTGAGGTGTGTCTGGGGAGTGTCTGGAGCTGTACATGGGAGTGAGTGAGGTGTGTCTGCAGTGCCCTGAGGTGCACCTGGCAGGCTGGGGCGGTGTACCTGGGAGGTCAGCGTGCACTGGAGGCCGAGGTGTACCTGGGAGGTCAAACGTTCCTGAGAGTGTCGGAGGAGTACCTGGGAGCCGGCCAAAGGAGTACCTGGGAGGTCAGAGTGTACCTGGTGGAAGTCATGGTGTGTACCTGGGAGTGTCAGATGTGTACCTGGGAGTTGTCATTGGTGTACCTGGAGGTCAGAGGTAACTGGGTGTAGCCAGAGGAGTACCTGGGAAAGTGTCAAAGGAGTAATTTGGGAGTGTCTGAGGTGTACCTCGGAGAGTCCTGAGGTGTACCTCGAGGTCTGAGGTACCTGGGAGTGTCAGGGAGAACCAGGGAGTGTAGGAGGTAAAAATCTTTGGGAGTGCCTGCAGAGGTGCACAGAGAGTCAGAGCAGTACCTAGGAGGCCTGTGAGGTGTACCTGGAGTGTTGGAGTGTACCTGGGAGTGTCTGAGGTGTAACTGGGAGGCTCAGAAGTGTACCAGGGAGGTCAGAGGTGAACCAGGGCGTATCAGAGGTGAAACTAAGGAGTGTCTTGAGGTACCTGGGAGTATCGGAGGTGCACCTGGGAGGTCAGAGGTGTACCTTGGGGAGGTCAGAGGTGCACCTGAAGTGTCAGAGGTGTACCTGGGAGTGTCATTGGTGTACCTGGGAATCTGGGGAGGTGTGCCTGGGAGGTCAGGAGGTGCAATTTGGGAGTGTCAGAGGCACCTGGGAGGCTCAAATGTGCACCTGGGAGCATCGGAGGTGTACCTTGGGAATATCGGAGGGTGTACCTTGGGAGTGCCAGAAGGTACCTGGGAGTGTCGGAGGTGTACCTGGGAGGTCACAGGTGTACCTGGGAGTGTCTGAGGTGCACCTGGGAGTGTCAAAGGTGTACCTGGGAGTGTCAAATGTGCACCTGGGAGCATCGGAGGTGCATCTGGGAATATCGGAGGTGTACCTGGGAGGCCAGAAGTGTAATCTGGGAGTGTCGGAGGTGTACCTGGGAGTGTCACAGGTACCTGGGAGTCCTGAGGTGGCAATCTGGGAGGTCAAAGGTGTACCTGGGAGTGTCAGAGGTGTACCTGGGAGGTCAGAGGCATCCTTGAGTGTGAGAAGTGTACCTTGGAGGCCGGGAGGTGTACCTGGGAGGGGTCGGAGGTGCACCTGGGAGGTCAGAAGGTACCTTGGAGGTCAGAGGTGTACCTGAGAGTGCGGAGCGGTGTACCTGGGAGGTCTGAGGTGCACCTGGGAGTGGGGTCAGAGGTGTGCCTGGGAGTGTCAGGAGGTGCACTTGGGAGTGTCAAGCAGGTGCACCTGGGAGCTGTCTGAGGCACCTGGGCGCGTCTGGAGCTGTACCTGGGAGGCTCAGAGGTGCACCTGGGAGGTCAGAGGTGTACCTGGGAGTGTCAGAGGTGTACCTCAGGAGTGTCAGCGGTGTAATCTGCGTAGTCACCGGTGTATCTGGGAGTGCTCACAGGTACCTGAAATTGTCGTATGGCACCTGAAGTGTCAGAGGTGTACCTGGGAGTGCTCATTGGTGCACCTGGGAGTGTCAGGTGCAAAATTAGGAGTGTCAAGTGGTGTACCTGGGAGTGTCATTGGTGTACCTGGAAGTGTCAGGGGTGTTCCCGGCCTGCATGCGCCCCTGGCGTCCTGAGTGCACCCCTGGGACATTCAAGGTGCAACCCAAATGTCTGGAGGTGTACCTGGAAGTGTCTGGAGGTGTACATGGAGGGGGTCAGGAGGTATCTGTGTGTCAACGTGTACCTGGGAGTGTCAGAGGTGTGCCTGGGAGGCTCAGAGGTGCACTTTGAGTGTCAAGCAGGTGCACCTGGGAGGTCTGAGGTGTACCTGGGAGGTCTGAGCTGTTCCTGGAGTGAGTGAGGTGGCACCTGGCAGTGTCTGAGGTGTACCTGGCAGTGTCAGCGGTGTATCTGGGGAGTGCCAGCGGTGTACCTGGCAGCAAGTCAGAGGTGTACCTGGGAGTGTCGGAATAGCACCTGGGAGCCGTCAAAGGAGTATTTTGGGAGGCCAGAGGTGTACCCAGGTGAAGTGTCAGTGGTGCACCTGGGAGGCCAGATGTGCACCTGGGAGTGCCATTGGTGCACGTGGGAGTCGAGGCACCTGGGGAGCACCAGGAGGTGCACCTGGATTGTCAGAGGTGTACCAGGGAGGCCAGGAGGAGCCTGGGAGTATCGGAGGCGTAATTCGGGAGTATCGGAGGCACTCCTGGCAGGCCGCGGTGCACCTGTGGAGGTCAGCGGTAAATCTGGCAGTGTCAGAGGTGTACCTGGGGAGTGTCGGAATAGCACCTGGGAGCGTCAAAGGAGCACTCTGGGAGGTCAGAGGTGCACCTGGTAGTGTCAGTGGTGCAATCTGGGAGGTCAGAGGTGCACCCTGGGAGGCCACAGGCACGTGGGAGGCCCAGAGGTGTACCCCGGAGCACTCAAGAGGTGCAATCTGATCAGTCAGAGGGTGTACCAGGAGTGTCAGGAGGAGTACCTGGGAGTATCGGAGGTGTACCTGGGAGTATCGGAGGTGTACCTGGGAGGTCAGAGGTGTACCAGAGAGTGTCAGTGGAGTACCTGGGAGTGTCAAATGTGCAACTGGGAGTATCGGAGGTGTCCTGAACATCGTGGAGGTGTACCTGGGAGTGCCAGAGGTGTACCTGGGAGTGTCGGAGGGTGTACCTGGGAGTGTCTGCCAGGTGTACCTGGGAGTGTCTTGAGGTGTACCTGGGAGTGTCAAAGGTGTACCTGGGACTGTGAAATGTGCACCTGGGAGTATCGGAGGTGTACCTGAGAATATCGGAGGTGTACCCGGGAGGCCAGAGGTGTACCTGGGAGAGTCGGAGGTGCACCTGGGAGGTCACAGGTGTACCTGGGAGTGTCTGGAGGTGTACCTGGGAGTGTCAAAGGTGTACCTGGGAGGTCACATGTGCACCTGGGAGTATCGGAGGTGTACCTGGGAATATCGGAGGTGTACCCGTGATGCCGGGTGAAGTGCACCTGGGAAAGCGTCGAGGTACCTGGGAGGTCACAGGTGTACCTGGAAGTGTCTGAGGTGTGTACCTGGGAGTGTCAAAGGTGTACCTGGGAGTGTCAGAGGTGTACCTGGGAGGTCAGAGGTGTGCTTTGGGAGCTGCAGGTGTACCTGAGAGTGTGAGCGGTGTACCTGGGAGTGTCTGAGGTGTACCTGGGAGTGTCAGAGGTGTGTGCCTGGGAGGCCAGGTGCACTTGGAGTGTCACAGGTGCACCTGGGAGTGTCTGAGGTGTACCTGGGGCGTGTCTGAGCTGTACCCTTGGGAGGTCAGAGGTGTACCTGGGAGGCCTGGAGGTGCACCTGGGAACGTCAGAGGTGTACCTGAGAGGCTCACATGTACCTGGTGTGTCACTGGTGTATCCTGGGGTGCCATTGGTGTACCTGAAAGTGTCAGAGGTGTACCTGAAGGCCGTGAGGTGTACCTGGGAGGCCACGGTGTACCTTGGGAGGTCAGAGGTGTACCAGGAGGTCAGTGGTGTACCGGGGAGTACATAGGTGTACCTGAAGGTCAGGGGTGTTCCCAGCGCCTGAGGCACCGGAGCGTCCGAGGTACCTGGATATCCGGCGGGTGTACCGGGAGGCCAGGGTGTGCACCTGGCAGTGACAGCGGTGCGGCTACGGGGAGGCGTCAGGAGGTGTACCTGGGAGGTCAGGAGGGGTGCAATCTGGGAAATCAAAGTCTCTTGAGGTAAAAATTTGAAGTAAGTCTTTTCTTGAGGGGTGGTACATGGAGTGTCAGAGGTGTACCGGCAGTGTCAAACGCAATCTGGGGAGTGTCAGAGGTGCGCCTGGAGGTCAGGAGGTGCACTTTGAGTGTCACAGGCACCCGGGAAGCCCTGAGGTGCACCCTGGGGAGTGTCTGAGCTGTTACTGGGAGTGAGTGAGGTGTACCCGGCGGTGCGTCTGCTGAGGTGCACCTGGCAGTGTCAGCGGTGTACCTGGGAGGTCAGCGGCGTACCCGCAGTGTCAGAGGTGCACCTTGGGAGGCCAGACGTGTTCCTGGGAGTGTCGGAGGAGTACCTGGGAGCGTCAAAGGAGTACTTGGGAGTGTCAGAGGCACCTGGTAGTGTCAGTGGTGTACCTTGGAGGCTCAGGATGCGTGTACCTGGGAGTGTCATTGGTGTACGTGGAGTGTCAGAGGTGCACCTGGGAGTATCAGAGGTGTACCTTGGATTGTCAGGAGGTGTACCAGGGAGGTCAGAGGAATCACCTGGGAGCATCGGAGGTGCACCTGGGAGGCCGAGGCACCGGGGGAGGCCGAGGTGTACCAGAGGAGGCTAAAGGAGCACCTGTTAGTGTCAAATGTGCACCTGGGAGCATCGGAGGTGTACCTGGGGAATATCGGAGGTGTACCTGGGAGTGTCACAGGTGTACCTGGGAGGCTGGAGGTGCACCTGGGAGGTCAGTTGCGTACCTGGGAGGTGAAATGTGCACTGGGAGTATCGGAGGTGTACTGATAATATCGGAGGTGTACCTGGGAGTGCCAGAGGTGTACCTGGGAGTGTCAAAGGTGAACTCAGAGCGTCAGGAGGTGTACCTGGGAGGTCAGGAGGCCCTGGGAGCAGTGAGGAAGTGTACCTGGGAGTGTCGGAGGTGTACCTGGGATGTCGGAGGTGTACCTGGGAGTGTCAGGAGGTGCACCTTGGAGTGTCAGAGGTGTACCTAGAGTGTGAGCGGTATACCTGGGAGTGTCACAGGTGTACCTGGGAGTGTCAAAGGTGTACCAGGGAAGGAGGAGTACCTATAGGAGGTCTGCTGAGGTGTACCTGGCAATGTCAGAGGTGTACCTGGGGTGTCAGAGGTGTACCTGGGAGGCCAGTTGTGTTCTGGGAGTGTCAGAGGTGTACCTGGGAGTGGAGAGAGGTAACCCAGGGAATCGCCTCAGTGGGAGTAACCTGGAAGCGTCAAAGGTGCACCTGGGAGGTCAGAGGTGTACCTGGGAATGTCAGAGGTGTACCTGAGAGTGTCAGCGATGTACCTGGGTGTGTCACTGGTGTATCTGGGGTGTCATTGGTGTATCTGAAAGCAAGTCAGGAGGGTGTACCTGGAAGCGTCAGAGGTGTACCTGGGAGTGTCATTGGTGTGTCTGGGAGTGTCAGAGGTGTACCAGGGAGTGTCAGTGGTGTAACTGGGGAGTGTCATAGGTGCAATTGGAAGTGTCAGGGTGTTCTGAAGTGTCAGAGGTGTACCCTGGGAGGCGTCTGAGGTACCTGATATTCAAGGGTGTAACTGGGAGGCCAGGGGTGTACCTGGCAGTGACAGCGGTGTACATGGGAGTGTCAGAGGTGTACCTGGGAGTGTCAGGAGGTGCAATCTTGGAATGTCTGAGAGGTGTACCTGGAAGTGTCTGAGGTGTACATGGAGTGTCAGAGGTGTATCTGGCAGTGTCAACGGTGTACCTGGGAGTGTCAGAGGTGTGCCTGGGAGGCCAGAGGTGCACTTGAGTGTCAGCTGAGGCACCTGGGGAGGCCTGAGGTGTACCTGGGAGGCCCCATTGCCACTGGGAGGAGTGAGGTGGCACCTTGGCAGTGTCTGAGGTGCACCTGGCAGTGTCAGCGGTGTACCTGGGAGTGTCAGCGGTGTACCTGCAGTAAGCTCAGAGGTGTACCTGGGAGCATGTCAGACGTGTTCCTGGGAGTGTCGGAGGAGCACCTGGGAGCCGTCAAAGGAGCACTTGGGAGTGTCAGAGGTGTACCTGGTAGCGCCCAGTGGTGTACCTTGGGGGTGTCAGATGTGTACCTGGGAGGCTCACAGTGTAATGTGGGAGTGCCAGAGGTGTACCTGGGAGTATCAGAGGTGTACCTGGATTGGCTGGTGTACCAGGAGTGGCCAGGAGAATACCTGGGAGGGCTGAGTACCTGGGAGTATCGGAGGTGCACCTGGGAGTGTCAGAGGTGTACCAGAGATGCCTGTGTGAGTACCTGTTAGGTGTCAAATGTGCAATCTGGGAGCATCGTGGAGGCAATCTGGGAATATCGGAGGTACCTGGGAGGTCACAGGTGTACCTGGGAGTGTCCAGTGTACCTGGGAGGTCACAGGTGTACCTGGGAGTGTCTGAGGTGTACCTGAGCGTCAGCTGCGTACCTGGGAGGTGAAATGTGCACTGGGGAGCATCGGAGTGCACCTGATAATATCGGAGGTGGGTAATCTGGGAGTGCCAGAGGTACCTGGGAGGTCAGCGCAACCTGGGAGGTCAGGAGGTGTACCTTGGGGAGGCCGTGAGGTGTACCTGGGAGGTGGAGAAGTGTACCTGGGAGTGTCGGAGGTGTACCTGGGAGGCCGAGGCACCGGGAGGCCCAGGTGTACCTTGGAGGTCAGAGGTGTACCTGAGCGCAGCGTATACCTGGGAGGTCACAGGTGCACCTGGGTGTCAAAAGGTGTACCAGGGAAGGTCAGGAGGATACCTAGGAGTGTCTGAGGTGCAATCTGGCAATGTCAGGAGAGTGCAATCTGGGGTGTCAGAGGTAAAATCTGGAGCGCCTGCCAGGTTCCTGGGGAGTGTCAGAGGTGTAACCTCTGGCGAGGTGTAACCAGGAATGTCAGTGGAGTAATCTTGAAGTGGGCTCAAAGGTGTACCTGGGATGTCGAGGCACTGGGAGGTCAGAGTGCTCCCGGACAGTGAGAAGCGTCTTGAAGTGCCGGAGGTACCTGATTGAGGTGTACCGAGTGTTAGATGTACCTGGGAGTGTCGGAGGTGTACCTGGGAGTGTCAGAGGTGCACTTTGGAGTGTCAGGAGGTGCACCTGGGAGTATGAGCTGCAAAATCTGGGAGTGTCTGAGGTGTACCCGGGAGCGTCAGAGGTGCCTATGTCAGAGGTGCACATGAGTGTCACAGGTGCTCCCTGGGAGTGTATGAGGTGTACTTTGGGAGTGTCAGAGGTGTACATGGGAGTATCAGAGGTGTACCTTGGGAATGTCTGAGGTGTACCTGGAGTGTCGGAAGTGTTCCGGGGAGGGGTCACAGGTGTACCCTAGAGCGTCTGAGGTGTAACCTGGCAGCGTCGGAGGTGTACCCGGCTGAGGTCAGAGGTGCACCTTGGGAACGTCAGTGGAGTACCCTGGGAGGCCAAAGGTGTACCTGGGAGGCTCAGGAGGTGTACCTGGGAGCGTGAGAGGTGTGTACCTCTGTGGGAGGTGAGAAGTGTACCTGGGAGGTCGGAGGTGTACCTGGGAGTGTCAGGAGGTGTAATCTGGAGGTCAGAGGTGTACCTGGGTGTCAGAGGTGTACCTGGGAGTGTCTGGAGGTGTACCTGGGCGGCCAGGAGGTGTGCCTGGGAGGTCAGAGATGCACTTGGGAGTGTCACAGGTGCACCTTGGGAGTGTCTGAGGTGCACCTGGGCGTGTCTGAGCTGTACCTGGGAGTGTCAGAGGGGCAAGTACCTGGAGTGTCGGAGGTGTTCCTGGGAGTGTCACAGGTGTACCTGGGAGGCCAGAGGAGCAATCTGGGAGGCCTGGAGGGCACCTGAATGTCTGAGCTTGTACCTGGAAGTGCCTGAGGTACATGGAGTGTCAGGAGGTGTATCTGGCAGGCCAAATGTGCACTGGGAGGTATGAGGGGTGGGTACCTGAGAGTGTCAAAGGGGTGCATCTGGGAGTGTCAGAGGTGTAATCTGGGAGGTCAGGAGGTGCACCTGGGAGGTGAGAAGTGCACCTGGGAGGTCGGAGGTGTACCTGGGGAGTGTATGAGGTGCACCTGGGAGTGTCAAGGTGTACCTGGGAGGTCAGAGGTGTACCTGGGAGTGTCAGGAGGTGTACCTGGAGTGTGGAGAAGTGCAATCTGGGAGTGCCTGAGGTACCTGGGAGTGTCGGAGGTGTACCTAGGGAGGTCACAGGTGTACCCTGTGCCTGAGTGTACCTGGGAGTGTGGAGCGGTGTACCTGGAGTTTCACAGGTGTACCTAGGAGGCCCAAGGTGTACTGCAGTCAGAGGAGTACCTAGGAGTGTCTGGAGGTGTACCTGGCAGTGTCAGAGGCACCTTGGGGTGTCAGAGGTAACTGGGAGGTCAGATGTGTTCCTGGGAGTACCAGAGGTGTACCTGGGAGTGTGAGAGGTGTACCAGGGAATGTCAGTGAAGTGCCTGGAGGTCAGCTGTGTACCTGGGAGTGTCAGAGGTGTACCTTGGAGAGGTCAGAGGTGTAAGTGGGGAGTGTGTGAGTGAGCGTGTGCACCTGGGAGTGTCTGAGGTGCACGGCGAAAGTGTCGAGGTGCCCGGGAGCGTCAGAGGTGCACATGGGAGGTCACAGGTGCAATCTGGGAGTGTCTGAGGTGTACCTGGGAGTGTCAGCAGGTGCATCTGGGGAGATCAGAGGTGTACCTGGAATGTCTATGTACCTGGGAGGGTCGGAAGTGTTCCGGGGAGGCCTGAGGTGCACCTGGGAGTGTCTGGAGGTGTACATGGCAGTGTCGGAGGTGTACTCAAGGAGTGCTCAGAGGTGTACCTGGGAATGCTCAGGAGTACCCTGGGAGGCCAACGGTAACCTGGGAGTGCCCGAGTGCACCGGAGTGTGAGTACCTGGGAGTGCGAGAAGTGCACCCTGGGAGTGTCGGAGGTGTACCTGGGAGTGTCGGAGGTGTACCCAGTGTCAGAGTTGTACCTTGAGTGTCAGAGGTGTACCTGGGTGTGTGGAGGAGGTGTACCTTGGGAGTGTCTGAGGTGTACCTGATCGTCAGAGGTATGCCTGGGAGTGTCTTGAGCGCACTTGGGAGTGTCACAGGTGCACCTGGGAGTGTCTGCACTGGGCGGCCCGAGCCTGTACCTGGGAGTGTCAGAGGTGTACCCTGAGTGTCGGAGTTGTTCCTGGAGTGTCACAGGTGTATCACCTGGGAGTGCTCAGAGGTGCACCTGGGAGGTCAGAGGTGTGCACCTGGAAATGTCTCAGGTGTACCTGGGGAGTGTCGGAGGGTGTTCCTGGGGAGTGTCACAGGTGCATCTTGGAGGCTCAGGGTGTACCCAGAGGTGTACCTTGGGAATGTCTGAGGTGTAACCTGAAGTGCCTGAGGTGTACATGGAGGTCAGAGGTGTATCTGGCAGTGTCATGGTACCTGGGAGGTATGAGGTACATGGGAGGTCAAAGGTGTACCTGGGAGGCTCAGGAGGTGTGTACCCTAGTATAAGCTCAGAGGCACCTGGAGGTGGAGAAGGTACCTGGGGATGCAAGGTCGGAGGTGTACCGGGGAGTGTCGGAGGTGGCACCTGGGAGTGTCAGGAGGTGTACCTTGGGGGTGTCAGGAGGTGTACCTGGGAGGGGTCACAGGTGTGCCTGGGAGTGTCAGGAGGTGCACTTGGGAGTGTCACAGGTGCACATGGAGTGTCTGAGGTGCACCTGGGAGTGTCAGAGGTACCTGGGGAGTGGCTCAGAGGTGTACCTGGGAATGCCTGAGGTGTACTGGGAGTGGAGGTGTTCCTGGGAGTGTCACAGGTGTACCTGGAGTGTCTGAGGTGTACCTGGCAGTGTCGGAGGTGTACCAAGGAGTGTCAGAGGTGTACCTAGAATGTCAGTGGAGTACCCTGGAGAGAATCAGAGGTGTACCTGGGAGGTCAGAGGTACCTGGGAGGAGAGAAGTGTACCTTGGGAGTGTCGGAGGTGTGTCTTATGCCTGAGGTGTAATCTGGGAGTGTCGGAGTGTGCACCTGGGGAGTGTCAGAGGTGCACCTTTGAGTGTCTGGAGGTGTACCCTGGCGTGTCTGGAGCTGTACCTGGGTGTGTGAGAGGTTTACCTGTGAGTGTCTGAGGTGTACCTGGGAGTGTCAGGAGGTGTGCCTGGGAGTGTCAGAGATGCAATTGGGAGTGTCACAGGTGCACCTGGGAGTGTCTGAGGTGTACCTGGGCGTGTCTGAGCTGTACCTGGGAGTGTCGAGAGGTGTGCCTGGGAGGCCAGAGATGCACTTGGAGTGTCACAGGTGCACCTGGGAGTGTCTGAGGTGTACCTGGGAGTGTCTGAGCTGTACATGGGAGGAGTGAGGTGTACCTGGCAGTGTCTGAGGTACCTGGCAGGTCAGCGGTGTACCTGGGAGTGTCAGCGGTGTACCTGGGAGGTCAGAAGTGTACTGGGAGGTCAGACGTACCCTGAGAGTGTCGGAGGAAAACCTGGGAGCGTCAAAGGAGTACCTGGGAGGTCAGAGGTGTACCTGGGAGTTGTCATTGGTGTACCTGGGAGGTCAGAGGTGTACCTGGGTCAGAGGAGTACCTGGGAGTGTCAGAGGAGTACCTGGGAGTGTCTGAGGTGTACCCGGAGTGTCTAAGGTGTACCTGGAGTGTCTGAGGTGTACCTGGGAGTGTCAGGGAGAAGCAGGGGAGGCCAGAGGTGAACCAGGTGTCAGAGGTGAACCAGGGAGTGTCTGAGGTGTACCTGGGTGTATCGGAGTATCGGAGGTGTACCTGGGAGTGTCATGGTGTACCTGGAGTGTCTGAGTGTACCCAGGAGTGTCAAGGTGTTCCTGGGAGGTCAAATGTGCACCTGGGAGTACGGAGGTGTACCTGGGAATATCGAGGTGTACCTGGGAGCCAGAAGTGTACCTGGGAGTGTCGGAGGTGTACCTGGGAGGCCAGGTGTACCTAGGAGTGTCTGAGGTGTACCTGGGAGTGTCAAAGATGTACCTGGGAGGCTCAGGAGTGTACCTGGGAGTGTCAGAGGTGTACCTTGGAGTGTGAGAAGTGTACCTGGGAGTGTCGGAGGTGTACCTGGGAGTGTCGGAGGTGTACCTGGGAGTGTCAGAGGTGTACCTTGGAGGTCGGAGGTGTACCTGAGAGTGTGAGGGTGTACCTGGGAGTGCAGAGGTACCTGGGAGTGTCAGAGGTGTACCAGAGAGTGTCAGTGGAGTACCTGGGAGGCCGTGCACCTGGGAGTATCGGAGGTGTACCTGGGAATATCGGACGTGTACCTGGAAGTGCCAGAGGTGTACCTGGGAGTGTCGGAGGTGTACCTGGGAGTGTCACAGGTGTACCTGGGAGTGTCTGAGGTGTACCTGGGATTGTCAAGGTGTACCTGGGAGTGTCAAATGTGCACCTGGGAGTATCGGAGGTGTACCTGGGAATATCGGAGGTGTACCTGTGAGTGCCAGAAGTGTACCTGGGAGTGTCGGAGGTGTACCTGGGAGTGTCACAGGTGTACCTGGGAGTGTCTGAGGTGTACCTGGGAGTGTCAAAGGTGTACCTGGGAGTGTCAGAGGTGTAAATGGGAGTGTCAGAGGTGTACCTTGGAGTGCGAGAAGTGTACCTGGGAGTGTCGGAGGTGTACCTGGGAGTGTCGGAGGTGTACCTGGAAGTGTCAGAGGTGTACCTTGGAGTGTCAGAGGTGTACCTGAGAGTGTGAGTGGTGTACCTGGGAGTGTCTGAGGTGCACCTGGGAGGCCGAGGTGTGCCTGGGAGTGTCAGAGGTGCACTTGGGAGTGTCACAGGTGCACCTGGGAGTGTCAGAGGTGTACCTGGGAGTGTCAGAGGTGTACCTGAGAGTGTCAGGCGGTACCTGGGTGTGTCAGCGGTGTATCTCGGAGTGTCATTGGTGTACTTGAAAGTGTCAGGGGTGTTCCTGGAAGTGTCAGAGGTGTACCTGGGAGTGTCATTGGTGTACCTGGGATTATCGGAGGTGTAACTGGGAGTGTCAGATGTGTGCCTGGGAGTGTCAGAGGTGCACTTGGGAGTGTCAGAGGTGTTCCTTGGGGTGTCAGAGGTGTACCTGGGAGTGTGAGCGGTGTACCTGGGAGTGTCTGAGGTGTACCTGGGAGTGTCTGAGGTGTGCCTGGGAGTGTCAGAGGTGCACATGGGAGTGTCACAGGTGCACCTGGGAGTGTCTGAGGTGTACCTGGGAGTGTCAGAGGTGTACCTGGGAGTGTCAGAAGTGTACCTGGGAATGTCTGAGGTGTACCTGGGAGTGTCGGAAGTGTTCCTGGGAGTGTCACAGGTGTACCTGGGAGTGTCTGAGGTGTACCTGGCAGTGTCGGAGGCTTACCAAGGAGTGTCAGAGGTGTACCTGGGAATGTCAGTGGAGTACCTGGGAGTGTCAAAGGTGTACCTGGTAGTGTCAGAGGTGTACCTGGGAGTGTCAGAGGTGTACCTGGGAGTGTGAGAAGGTACCTGGGAGTGTCGGAGGTGTACCTGGGAGTGTCGGAGGTGTACCTGGGAGTGTCTGAGGTGTACCTGGCGTGTCAGAGGTGTGCCTGGGAGTGTCAGAGATGCACTTGGAGTGTCACAGGTGCACCTGGGAGTGTCTGGAGGTGTACCTGGGCGTGTCTGAGCTGTACCTGGGAGTGTCAGAGGTGTACCTGGAGTGTCGGAGGTGTTCCTGGGAGTGTCAGACAGGTGTACCTGGGAGTGTCAGAGGTGTACCTGGGAGGTCAGAGGTGTACCTGGGAATGTCTCAGGTGTACCTGGGAGTGTCGGAGGTGTTCCTGGGAGGTCACAGGTTTACCTGGGCGTCAGGAGGTGCACCTGGGAGTGTCAGAGGTGTACCTGGGAATGTCTGGAGGTACCTGGAAGTGCCTGAAGTGTACATGGTGTGTCAGAGGTGTATCTGGCAGTGTCAAGGTGTACCTGGGAGTGTCTGAGGGTGTACCTGGGAGTGTCAAAGGTGTACCTGGGAGTGTCATAGGTGTACCTGGGAGGTCAGAGGTGTACCTGGGAGTGTGAGAAGTGTACCTGGGAGTGTCGGAGGTGTACCTGGGAGTGTCGGAGGTGTACCTGGGAGTGTCCAGGTGAGGCCCTGGGGTGTCAGAGGTGTACCTGGGAAGGTGGAGCGGTGTACCGGGAGCATCAGAGGTACCTGGGAGGTCAGAGGTGTACCTGGGAATGTCTGAGTGTACCTGGAAGTGCCTGAAGTGTACATGGTGTGTCAGAGGTGTATCTGGCCGTGTCAGCGGTGTACCTGGGAGTGTCTGAGGTGTACCTGGGAGGTCAAAGGTACCTGGGAGTGTCATAGGTGTACCTGGGAGGTCAGAGGTGTACCTGGGAGTGTGAGAAGTGTACCTGGGAGTGTCGGAGGTGTACCTGGGAGTGTCGGAGGTGTACCTGGGAGTGTCAGAGGTGTACCTTGGGGTGTCAGAGGTGTACCTGGGAGTGTGAGCGGTGTACCTGGGAGTGTCACAGGTGTACCTGGGAGTGTCAGGGGTGTACCAGGGAAGTTCAGAGGAGTACCTAGGAGTGTCTGAGGTGTTCCTGGCAGTGTCAGAGGTGTACCTGGGGGTGTCAGAGGTGTACCTGGGAGGCTGCAGTGTGTACCTGGGAGTGTCGGATGTGTACCTGGGAGTGTCAGAGGTGTACCTGGAGTGTCAGAGGTGTACCTGGGAGTGTGAGCGGTGTACCTGGGAGTGTCTGGAGGTGTACCTGGGAGGTCAGAGGTGTGCCTGAGTGTCAGGAGGTGCACTTGGGAGTGTCACAGGTGCACATGGGATTGTCTGAGGCGTACCTGGGAGTGTCAGAGGTGTACCTGGGAGTGTCAGAGGTGTACCTGGGAATGTCTGAGGTGTACCTGGGAGGTCGGAGGTGTTCCTGGGAGTGTCACAGGTGCACCTGGGAGTGTCTGAGGTACCTGGCAGTGTCGGAGGTGTACCGAGGGAGGTCAGAGGTATACCTGGGAATGTCAGTGGAGTACCTGGGAGTGTCAGGGTGTACCTGGGAGTGTCAGAGGTGTACCTGGGAGGTCAGAGGTGTACCTGGGAGTGTGAGAAGGTACCTGGGAGTGTCGGAGGTGCACCTGGGAGTGTCGGAGGTGTACCAGGGAGTGTCTGAGGTACCTGGGAGTGTGAGGTGTGCCTGTGAGTGTCAGAGATGCACTTGGAGTGTCACAGGTGCACCTGGGAGTGTCTGAGGTGTACCTGGCGCGTCTGGAGCTGAACCTGGGAGTGTCAGGAGGTGTACCTGGGAGTGTCGGAGGTGTTCTGGGAGTGTCACAGGTGTACCTGGGAGAGTCAGGAGGTACCTGGGAGTGTCAGAGGTGTACCTGGAATGTCTCAGGTGTACCTGGGAGTGTCGGAGGTGTTCCTGGGAGTGTCACAGGTGTACCTGGGAGGGTCAGAGGTGTACCTGGGAGGTCAGAGGTGTACCTGGGAATGTCTGAGGTGACCTGGAAGTACCTGACTTCAGCTATGGAGTGGTCAGAGGTGTATCTGGCAGTGTCAGCGGTGTCCTGGGAGTGTCAGCGTGTACCTGGGAGTGTCAGAGGTGTGCCTGGGAGTGTCAGAGGTGCACTTGAAGTGTCACAGGTGCACCTGGGAGTGTCTGAGGTGTACCTGGGAGGGAGCTGTACATGGGAGTGAGTGAGGTGTAATGGCAGTGTCTGAGGTGTCCCTGGCAGTGTCAGCTGTGGCACCTGGGTGTGTCAGCTTGTACCTGGGAGTGTCAGGAGGTGTACCTGGGAGTGTCAGACGTGTTCCTGAGAGTGTCGGAGGAGTACCTGGGAGTGTCAAAGGCGTACCTGGGAGGTCAGAGGTGTACCTGGTAGTGTCAGTGGTGTACCTGGGAGTGTCAGAGGTGTACCTGGGAGTTGTCATTGGTGTATCTGGGAGTGTCAGAGGTGTACCTGGGTGTGTCAGAGGAGTACCTGGGAGGTCAGAGGAGTACCTGGGAGTGTCTGAGGTGTACCTCGGAGTGTCTGAGGTGTACCTGGGAGGTCAGAGGTGCACCTGGGAGTGTGAGAAGTGCTACCTGGGAGTGTCGGAGGTGTACCTGGGAGTGTCGGAGGTGACCTGGGAGTGTCAGAGGTGTACCTGAGTGTGAGAGGTGTACCTGGGTGTGTGAGAGGTGTACCTGGGAGGTCTGAGGTGTACCTGGGCGTGTCAGAGGTGTGCCTGGGAGTGTCAGAGATGCACTTGGGAGTGTCACAGGTGCACCTGGGAGTGTCTCAGGTGTACCTGGGCGTGTCGGAGCTGTACCTGGGAGTGTCAGAGGTGTACCTGGGAGTGTCGGAGGTGTTCCTGGGAGTGTCACAGGTGTACCTGGGAGTGTCAGAGGTGTACCTGGGAGTGTCAGAGGTGTACCTGGGAATGTCTCAGGTGTACCTGGGAGTGTCGGAGGTGTTCCTGGGAATGTCACAAGTGTACCTGGGAGGTCAGAGGTGTACCTGGAGTGTCAGAGGTGTACCTGGGAATGTCTGAGGTGTACCTGAAGTGCCTGAGGTGTACATGGAGTGTCAGAGGTGTATCTGGCAGTGTCAGCGGTGTACCTGGGAGTGTCTGAGGGTACCTGGGAGTGTCAAGGTGTACCTGGGAGTGTCAGAGGTGTACCTGGGAGTATCAGAGGTGTACCTGGGAGGTGAGAAGTGTACCTGGGAGTGTCGAGGTGTACCTGGGAGTTTCTGGAGGTGTACCTGGGAGGTCAGAGGTTTACCTTGGGGTGTCAGAGGTGTACCTGGGAGTGTGAGCGGTGTACCTGGGAGTGTCAGAGGTGTACCTGGGAGTGTCAGAGGTGTACCTGGGAGGTCAGAGGTACCTGGGAATGTCTCAGGTGTACCTGGGAGTGTCGGAGGTGTTCCTGGGAATGTCACAAGTGTACCTGGGAGGTCAGAGGTGTACCTGGGAGTGTCAGAGGTGTACCTGGGAATGTCTGAGGTGTACCTGGAAGTGCCTGAGGTGTACATGGAGTGTCAGAGGTGTATCTGGCAGTGTCAGCGGTGTACCTGGGAGGTTGAGGTGTACCTGGGAGTGTCAAAGGTGTACCTGGGAGTGTCAGAGGTGCACCTGGGAGATCAGAGGTGTACCTGGAGTGTGAGAAGTGTACCTGGGAGTGTTGGAGGTGTACCTGGGAGTGTCGGAGGTGTACCTGGGAGTGTCAGAGGTTTACCTTGGGGTGTCAGAGGTACCTGGGAGTGAGTGTGTACCTGGGAGGTCAGAGGTGTACCTGGGAGTCAGAGGTGTACCAGGAAGGTGAGAGGAGTACCTAGGAGTGTCTGGAGGTGTTCCTGGCAGTGTCAGAGATGTACCTGGGGGTGCGAGGTGTGCACCTGGGAGTGTCAGATGTACCTGGGAGTGTCGAGGTGTGTACGGGAGTGTCAGCGGTGTACCTGAGTGTCAGAGGTGTACCTGGGGAGTGTGAGCGGTGTACCTGGGAGTGTCAGAGGTGTACCTGGGAGTGTCTGAGGTGTACCTGGGCGTGTCAGAGGTGTGCTGGGAGGTCAGAGATGCACTTGGAGTGTCACAGGTGCACCTGGAGTGTCGGAGGTGTACTGGGAGTTTCGGAGGTGTACCTGGGAGTGTCAGAGGTTTACCTTGGGGTGTCAGAGGTGTACCTGGGAGTGTGAGCGGTGTACCTGGGAGTGTCAGGAGGTGTACCTGGGAGTGTCAGAGGTGTACCTGGGAGTGTCAGAGGTGTACCTGGGAATGTCTCAGGTGTACCTGGGAGTGTCGGAGGTGTTCCTGGGAGTGTCACAGGTGTACCTGGGAGTGTCAGAGGTGTACCTGGGAGTGTCAGAGGTGTACCTGGGAATGTCTGAGGTGTACCTGGAAGTGCCTGAGGTGTACATGGAGTGTCAGAGGTGTATCTGGCAGTGTCAGCGTGTACCTGGGAGTGTCTGAGGTGTACCTGGGAGGTCAGGTGTACCTGGGAGTGTCAGAGGTGTACCTGAGACAGAGGTGTACCTGGGAGGTGAGAAGTGTACCTGGGAGTGTTGGAGGTGTACCTGGGAGTGTCGGAGGTACCTGGGAGTGTCAGAGGTTTACCTTGGGGTGTCAGAGGTGTACCTGGGAGTGTGAGCGGTGTACCTGGGAGTGTCAGAGGTGTACCTGGGAGGTCAGAGGATGTACCAGGAAGGTGAGAGGAGCACCTAGGAGTGTCTGAGGTGTTCCTGGCAGTGTCAGAGATGTACCTGGGGTGTCAGAGGTGTACCTGGGAGGTCAGATGGTACCTGGGAGTGTCGGAGGTGCACGTGGGAGGTCAGCTGTACCTTGGAGGTCAGAGGTGTACCTGGGAGGTGAGCGGTGTACCTGGGAGTGTCTGAGGTGTACCTGGGAGTGTCAGAGGTGTATGGAGTGTCAGAGGCACTTGGGAGGTCACAGGTGCACATGGGAGGTCGGAGGTACCTGGGAGTGTCAGAGGTACCTGGGAGTGTCAGAGGTGTACCTGGGAATGTCTGAGGTGTACCTGGGAGTGTCGGAGGTGTTCCTGGGAGTGTCACAGGTGTACCTGGGAGTGTCTGAGGTGTACCTGGCAGTGTCGGAGGTGTACCAAGGAGTGTCAGAGGTGTACCTGGGAATGTCAGTGGAGTACCTGGGAGTGTCAAAGGTGTACTTGGGAGTGTCAGAGGTGTACCTGGGAATGTCAGAGGTGTACCTGGGAGGTGGAGAAGTGTACCTGGGAGTGTCGGAGGTGCACCTGGGAGTGTCGGAGGTGTACCTGGGAGTGTCAGAGGTTCACCTTGGGGTGTCAGAGGTGTACCTGGGAGGTGTGAGCGGTGTACCTGGGAGTGTCAGAGGTGTACCTGGGAGGTCAGAGGTGTACCAGGGAAGGTGAGAGGAGTACCCAGGAGTGTCTGAGGTGTTCCTGGCAGTGTCAGAGGTGCAACCTGGGGTGTCAGAGGTGTACCTGGGAGTGTCAGATGTGTACCTGGGAGTGTCGGAGGTGTACGTGGGAGTGTCAGCGGTGTACCTTGGAGTGTCAGAGGTGTACCTGGGAGTGTGAGCGGTGTACCTGGGAGTGTCTGAGGTGTACCTGGGAGTGTCAGAGGTGTGCGTGGGAGTGTCAGAGGTGCACTTGGGAGTGTCACAGGTGCACATGGGAGTGTCTGAGGTGTACCTGGGAGTGTCAGAGGTGTACCTGGGAGTGTCAGAGAGGTGTTCCTGGGAATGTCTGAGGGTGTACCTGGGAGTGTCGGAGGTGTTCCTGGAGTGTCACAGGTGTACCTGGGAGTGTCTGAGTGTACCTGGCAGTGTCGGAGGTGTACCAAGGAGTGTCAGAGGTGTACCTGGGAATGTCAGTGGAGTACCTGGGAGTGTCAAAGGTGTACTTGGGAGTGTCAGAGGTGTACCTGGGAATGTCAGAGGTACCTGGGAGTGTCGGAGGTGTACCTGGGAGTGTCGGAGGTGTACCTGGGAGTGTGAGAAGTGTACCTGGGAGTGTCGGAGGTACCTGGGAGTGTCGGAGGTGTACCTGGGAGTGTGAGAAGTGTACCTGGGAGTGTCGGAGGTGTACCTGGGAGTGTCGGAGGTGTACCTGGGAGTGTCAGAGGTTTACCTTGGAGTGTCAGAGGTGTACCTTGGAGTGTCAGAGGTGTACCTGGATGTGTGAGAGGTGTACCTGGGAGTGTCAGATGTGTGCCTGGGAGTGTCAGAGATGCACTTGGAGGTCACAGGTGCACATGGGAGTGTCTGAGGTGTACCTGGGCGTGTCTGAGCTGTACCTGGGAGGTCAGAGGGTGTACCTGGGAGTGTCGGAGGTGTTCCTGGGAGTGTCACAGGTGTACCTGGGAATGTCAGAGGTGTACCTGGGAGTGTCAGAGGTGTACCTGGGAATGTCTCAGGTGTACCTGGGAGTGTCGGAGGTGTTCCTGGGAGGCTGTCACAGGTGTACCTGGGAGGTCACAGGTGTACCTGGGAGTGTCAGAGGTACCTGGGAATGTCTGAGGTGTACCTGAAGTGCCTGGAGGTGTACATGGAGTGTCAGAGGTGTATCTGGCAGTGTCAACGGTGTACCTGGGAGTGTCAGCGGTGTACCTGGGAGTGTCAGAGGTGTGCCTGGGCGTGTCAGAGGTGCACTTGGGAGTGTCACAGGTGCACCTGGGAGTGTCTGAGGTACCTGGGAGTGTCGGAGGTGTTCCTGGGAGTGTCACAGGTGTCTGGGAATGTCAGAGGTGTACCTGGGAGGTCAGAGGTGTACCTGGGAATGTCTCAGGTGTACCTGGGAGTGTCGGAGGTGTTCCTGGGAGTGTCAGAGGTGTACCTGGGAGTGTCACAGGTGTACCTGGGAGTGTCAGAGGTGTACTTGGGAATGTCTGAGGTGTACCTGGAAGTGCCTGAGGTGTACATGGAGTGTCAGGAGGTATCTGGCAGTGTCAGCGGTGTACCTGGGAGGTCAGCGGTGTACCTGGGAGTGTCAGAGTGTGCCTGGGCGCGGTCAGAGGTGCACTTGGAGTGTCACAGGTGCACCTGGGAGTGTCTGAGGTGTACCTGGGAGTGTCTGAGCTGTACATGGGACTGAGGAGGTGTACCTGGCAGTGTCTGAGGTGTACCTGGCAGTGTTAGCGGTACCTGGGAGTGTCAGCGGTGTACCTGGGAGTGTCAGAGGTGTACCTGGGAGTGTCAGACGTGTTCCTGAGTGTCGGAGGAGACCTGGGAGCGTCAGGAGTACCTGGGAGTGTCAGAGGTGTACCTGGGAGTTGTCATTGTGTAACTGGGAGTGTCAGAGGTGTACCTGGGTGTGTCAGAGGAGTACCTGGGAGTGTCAGAGGAGTACCTGGGAGTGTCAGAGGTGTACCTGAGTTGTCATTGGTAACTGGGAGTGTCAGAGGTGTACCTCGGAGTGTCTGGTGTTCCTGGGAGTGTCACAGGTGTACCTGGGAGTGTCAGAGGTGTACCTGGGAGTTGTCATTGGTGTAACTGGGAGTGTCAGAGGTGTACCTGGATGTGTCAGAGGAGTACCTGGGAGTGTCAGAAGAGTACCTGGGAGGGTGTCTGAGGTGTACTGGAGGTCTGAGGTGTACCTCGGAGTGTCTGAGGTGTACCTGAGTATCAAAGGTGTACCTGGGAGGTCAGAGGTGTACCTGGGAGTGTCAGAGGTGTACCAGAGAGTGTCAGTGGAGTACCTGGGAGGTCAAATGTGCACCTGGGAGTATCGGAGGTGTACATGGGAATATCGGAGGTACCTGGGAGTGCCAGAGGTGTACCTGGGAGTGTCGGAGGTAACCTGGGAGTGTCACAGGTGTTGGGAGTGTCTGAGGTACCTGGGAGTGTCAAAGGTGTACCTGGGAGTGTCAAATGTGCAATGGGAGGATCGGAGGTGTACCTGGGAATATCGGAGGTGTACCTGGGAATGCCAGAAGTGTACCTGGGAGTGTCGGAGGTGTACCTGGGAGTGTCACAGGTGTACCTGGGAGTGTCTGAGGTGTACCTGGGGAGGTCAAAGGTGTACCTGGGAGTGTCGGAGGTGTACCTGGGAGTGTCAGAGGTGTACCTTGGAGGTCAGAGGTGTACCTGAGTGTGGAGCCGTGACCTGGAGTGTCTTAGGTGTACCTGGGAGGTCAGAGGTGTGCCTGGGAGTGTCAGAGGTGCACTTGAGTGTCACAGGTGCACCTGGGGAGTGTCACAGGTGTACCTGGGAGTGTCAGAGGTGTACCTGAGAGTGACAGCGGTGTACCTGGGAGTGTCAGCGGTGTATCTGGGAGTGTCATGGTGCACCTGAAAGTGTCAGGGGTGCACCTGGAAGTGTCAGAGGTGTACCTGGGAGTGTCATTGTGTACCTGATTGTCGGAGGTGTACCTGGGAGGTCAGATGTACCTGGGAGTGTCGGAGGTGTACCCTGGGAGGTCAGAGGTGTACCTTGGAGTGTCAGAGGTGTACCTGGGAGTGAGCCGGTACCTGGGATGCCTGAGGTGTACCTGGGAATGTCAGAGGTGTGCCTGGTAGTGTCAGAGGTGCACATGGGAGTGTCACCGGTGCTCCCTGGGATAGTCTGGAGGTGCACCTGGGAGTGTCAGAGGTACCTGGGAGTGTCAGAGGTGTACCTGAATGTCTGAGGTGCACCTTGGAGTGTCGGAAGTGTACCTGGGAGTGTCTGAGGTGTACCTGGGAGTATCGGAGGTGTACCATGAGCATCAGAGGTGTACCTGGGAATGTCAGTGGAGTACCTGGGAGTGTCAAATGTGTACCTGGAGTGTCAGAGGTGTACCTGGGAGGTGTGAGAGGTACCTGGGAGGTGGAGAAGTGTACCTGGGAGGTGTCGGAGGTGTACCTGGGAGTGTCGGAGGTGTACCTGGGAGTGTCAGAGGTGTACCTTGGAGTGTCAGAGGTGTACCTGGGTGTGTGAGAGGTGTACCTGGGAGTGTCTGAGGTGTACCTGGGTGTCAGAGGTGTGCCTGGGAGTGTCAGAGATGCACTTGGGAGTGTCACAGGTGCACCTGGGAGTGTCTGAGGTGTACCTGGGCGTGTCTGAGCTGTACCTGGGAGTGTCAGAGGTGTTCCTGGGAGTGTCACAGGTGTACCTGGGAGTGTCAGAGGTGTACCTGAGTGTCAGAGGTGTACCTGTGAATGTCTCAGGTGTACCTGGGAGGTCGGAGGTGTTCTGGGAGTGTCACAGGTGTACCTGGGAGGCAGAGGTGTACCTGGGAGGTCAGGAGGTGTACCTGGGATGTCTGAGGTGTACCTGGAAGTGCCTGAGGTGACATGGAGTGTCAGGAGGTGTATCTGGCAGTGTCAGTTGTACCTGGGAGTGTCTGAGGTGTACTTGGGAGTGTGCGGTGTACCTGGGAGTGTCAGAGGTGTACCTGGGAGTGTCAGAGGTGTACCTGGGAATGTGGAGAAGTGTACCTGGGAGTGTCGGAGGTGTACCTGGGAGGTCGGAGGTGTACCTGGGAGTGTCAGAGGTGTACCTTGGGGTGTCAGAGGTGTACCTGGAATGTGAGCGGTGTAGCTAGGAGTGTCACAGGTGTACCTGGGAGTGTCAGAGGTGTACCAGGGAAGGTCAGAGGAGTACCTAGGAGTGTCTGAGGTGTTTCTGGCAGTGTCAGAGGTGTACCTGGGGGTGTCAGAGGTGTACCTGGGAGTGTCAGATGTGTACCTGGCAGTGTCAGAGGTGTACCTGGGGGTGTCAGAGGTGTACCTGGGAGTGTCAGATGTACCTGGAGTGTCGGAGGTGTACCTGGAGTGTCAGAGGTGTACCTTGGAGTGTCAGAGGTGTACCTGGGAGGTGGAGCGTACCTGGGAGTGTCTGGAAGTGTACCTGGGAGTGTCAGAGGTGTGCCTGGGAGGCTCGGAGGTGCACTTGGGAGTGTCAGAGGTGCACATGGGAGTGTCTGAGGTGTACCTGGGAGTGTCAGAGGTGCCTGGGAGTGTCAGAGGTGCACTTGGGAGTGTCACAGGTGCACCTGGGAGTGTCTGAGTTGTACCTGGGAGTGTCCTGAGCTGTACATGGGAGTGAGGAGGTGTACCTGGCAGTGTCTGAGGTGTACCTGGCAGGGTCAGCGGTGTACCTGGAGTGTCAGCGGTGTACCTGGGAGTGTCAGAGGTGTACCTGGGAGGTCAGACGTGTTCCTGAGAGTGTCGAGGAGTACCTGGGAGCGTCAAAGGAGTACCTGGGAGGTCAGAGGTGTACCTGGTAGTGTCAGGTGTACCTGGGAGTGTCAGAGGTGTACCTGGGAGTTGTCATTGGTGTGACCTGGGAGGTCAGAGGTGTACCTGGGTGTGTCAGAGGAGTACCTGGGAGTGTCAGAGGAGTACCTGAGTGTCTGAGGTGTACACTGAGTCTGAGGTGTACCTCGGAGTGTCTGATGTGCACATTGAAGTGTCAGGGGAGAACCAGGGAGTGTCAGAGGTGAACCAGGGCGTGTCAGAGGTGAACCAAGGAGTGTCTGAGGTGTACCTGAGAGGCAGAGGTGTACTTTTGTTATAATCGATGAGGGGGCTTTGCTATACTGATTAGGGTACTTTGTTATTCTCGATCATTGGACTTTTTTTATACTCGATCAGGGACTTGTTATACTCGATGAGGAACTTTTTTATACCAGGTGTAATCAGAGTGTCAGGGGGCACCTGGAGCAGTCAGGAGAGGTGGGAGGCTGGGGAGGTGCACCTGGGAGTGTCTGAGGCACCTGGGAGTGTCTGAGTGTGTGCACCTGGGAGGTGAGAGAGGTACCCAGGGAGGTCAGGAGGAGCACCTGGAGCAAGCCAGATGTACCAGGAGGCCAGAGGGTGGTACCCTGAGAGTGTCAGAGGTACCAGGGAGTGTCAGAGGAGTACCTGGGAGGCCAAAGGTGTACCTGGGAGGCTGATGTGTACCTGGGATTATCAGAGGAAAACAGGGAGCAGAGGTGTACCTGGGAGCGTCAGAGGTGAACCAGGAGTGTCAGAGGTACCTGGGACCACGGGAGGTGCAATTGGGGTATCGGAGGCATACCTGGGAGTGTCCGAGGTACTCAGAGTGTCAGGAGGTACCTGGGAGCAAGCCAAAGGCGTGTACCTGGTAGTGTCAGAGGTGTACCTGGGAGGTCAGGGGTGTACCTGGAGTGTCAGAGGTGCACCTGGGAGTGTCTGGGTGTACCTGGGAGTGTCTGAGTGCACTGGGAGTACCAGAGGTGTGTCTGGGAGTGTCAGAGGTGCACATGGAGCAAGTCTGGGGTGTGTGTACCTAGGAGTGTCAGGAGTACCTGGTGTGTCAGTGGTGACCTGGGAGTGTCAGGAGGTGTATCTGGTAGTGTCGGACGTACCTGGGAGGTCAGAGGTGTACCAGGAATGTCAGTGGAGTACCTGGGAGTGTCAGAGGTGTACCTGGGAGTGTCAGAGGTACTGGGAGTGTCAGAAGTGGCACCTGGGAGGCTGGGAAGGTACCTGGAAGTGTCAGAGGTGTACCTGGGAGTAAGCTGGAGGTGTACCTTGGAGTGTCAGAGGTGCACCTGAGTGTCTTTGTGTACCTGGGAGTGTAGAGGTGTGACCTGGGAGCAGTCAGAGGTTTACCTGGGAGTGCTCAGAGGTGTACCTGGAGTGTCAGAGGTACCTTTGCAGTGTCAGAGGTGTACCTGGGAGTGTCTGAGGTGTACCTGGCAGGTCTGAGGTACCTGGCAGTGTCTGAGGTGTACCTGGCAGTGTCGAGCGTGTATACCTGGGAGGGTCAACGGTGTACCTGGGAGTGTTAGGAGGTGTATCAGGAGTGAACAGAGTACCTAGGGAGTGTCAGAGGTGTACCTAGGAGTGTGGAGAGGTACCTGGGAGTGTCTAGAGTGTACCTGGAGTGTGTCAGAGGTGTACCTGGGAGGTCGGGGGTGTACCAAGGAGTCAGTGGGAGTACCTGGGTGTGTCAGTAGGTACCTGGGAGTGTCAGAAGTACCTGGGAGTGTCAGAGATGTAGTCTGGGAGTGTCGGACGTACCTGGGACAGAGGTGTACCAGGAATGTCAGTGGAGTACGGAGTGTCAGAGGTGTACCTGGGAGTGTCAGAGGTGTACCTGGGAGTGTCAGAGGTGTACCTGGAGTGTCAGCAGGTATTCAGCAGGTGTCGGAGGTGTACCTGGGAGTGCCTGGGTGTACCCAGAGTGTCAGAGGTACCTGGGAGGTCAGGGGTGTACCAGGAGTGTCAGGTGGAGCACATGGGAGTGTCAGAGGCACTGGGAGTGTCGGAGGTGTAAATGGAGGTCAGAGGTACCTGGAAGTGTCAGGGTGTACCTGGGAGGTCAGGAGGTGTGCCTGGAAGTGTCTGAGGTGTACCTGGGAGTGTCTGAGGTGCACCTGGGAGGTCTGAGATGTACCTGGGAGGTCAGAGAAGTACCAGGAGTGTCACAGCAGCACCGGGAGTGTGAGAGGGTGTACCTGCGAGTGTGAGAGGTGTCCTGTAGGTTGCCTGGAGGTGTACCAGGTAGTGTCAGATGTGTACCTGGGAGTGTCTGAGGTGTACCTGGGAGTGTCTGAGGTGTACCTGGGAGTGTCAGGGGAGAACCAGGGAGGAAAGAGGTGTACATGGGAGTGTGAGAGGTGTACCAGGAGGTCTGAGGTGTACCTGGGAGGCTGGGAGGTGTACCAGGAGCACAGAGGTGTACCTGAAGTGTCAGCGGTGTACCTGGGAGGTGGGGGTACCAGGGAGGTCAGTGATACCTGGGAGTGTCAGGAGGTGTAACCAGGAGTGTCGGAGGTGTAATGGGAGGTCACAGGAGTAACTGGGATCAGAGGTGTCTCAGTGTCAGAGGTATACCTGGGAGGTCAGAGATGTACCTGGGAGTGTCAGAGGCTGAGGCTCAGAGGTACCTGGGAGGTCAGAGGTGCACTTGGGAGTGTCAGAGGCACCAAGAGTGTCGGAGGTACCTGGGAGTGTCAGAGGTGTACCTGGGAGGTCGAAGGCATACCTGGGAGTGTAAGAAGGTACCTGGGAGTGTCGGAGGTACCTGGGAGTGTCGGAGGTGTATCTGGAGTGTCAGAGGTGTACTTGGGAGGCCAGAGGTACCTGGGAGTGTCAGGGGTGTACCAGGGAGTGTCAGTGGAGCACCTGGGAGTAGAGGTGTGCCTGGGAGAGTGAGAGGTGTACCTGGAGTTTGAGGTGTACCTAGGAGTGTCTGAGGTGTACCTGGGAATGTCAGAGGTACCTGGGAGTGTCTGAGGTACCTGGGAGTGTCTGAGGTGTACCTGGGAGTGTCAGGAGAACCAGGAGTGAAAGAGGTGTACCTGGAGTGTCAGAGGTGTACCTTGTAGCATCGGAGGTTTACCTGGAGGTCGGAGTTGTACCTGAGAGTGTCGGATGTGTACCTGGGAGCGAGAAGTGTACCTGAGCATCGGAGGTGTACCTAGGAGTCTCGGAGGTACCTGGCAGTGTCAGAGGTGTACTTGGGAGTGTCAGAGGTGTACCTGGGAGTGTCAGCGGTGTACCGAGTGTCTGAGGTGTACCTGGGAGTCAGAGGTGTGCCTGGGAATGTCAGAGGTGCACTTGGAGGCGGTGCACCTGGAGTGTCTGAGGTGACCTGGAGTGTCTGAGGTGTACCTGGCAGTGTCTGAGGGTGTACTTGGCAGTGTCTGAGGTGTACCTGGCACTGTCGGGTACCTGGGAGTGTCACAGGTACTGGAGTGTTAGAGGTGCATCAGGGAGTGAACAGGGAGTACCTAGGAGGTCAGAGGTACCTAGGGAGGTGGAGAAGTGTACCTGGGGTGTCTAGGTGTACCTGGGTGTGTCAGAGGTGTACCTGAGTGTCAGGTGTACCAAGGAGTGTCAGTGGAGTACCTGGGGTCAGTGGTACCTGGGAGGCCAGAAGTACCTGGGAGGTCAGAGGTACCTGGGAGGTCAGAGGTACCTGGAGTGTCAGAGGTGTACCTGTTAGTGTCGGAGGTGTACCTGGGAGTGTCTGTGTACCTGTGAGTGTCAGAGGGTACCTGGAGTGTCAGGTGTACCAGGGGGGAGTGTCAGGAGGTGTACTGGGAGGTCAGGAGGCTTGGGAGGTCAGGGGTGTACCAGGAGTGTCAGTGAGTACCTGGGAGTGAGAGGCCTGGGAGTGTGAGAGAGGTGTACCTGGGAGGTGAGAGGTGTATCTAGGAGGTCTGAGGTACCTGGGAGTGTCAGAGGTGTACCTGGGAGTGTCAGGGGTGTACCAGGAGTGTCAGTGGAGTACCTGGAGGTGGAGAGGTGTGCCTGGGAGTGGAGAGGTGTACCTGGGAGTGTGAGAGGTGTACCCAGAGGTCTGAGGTGTACCTGGGAGTGTCAGAGGTGTACCTGGGAGTGTCTGAGGTGTACCTGGGAGTGTCTGAGGTACCTGGGAGTGTCAGGGGAGAACCAGGGAGGAAAGAGGTGTACCTGGGAGTGTCAGAGGTGTAAGGGGGAGGTCTGAGGTGTACCTGGGAGGTCAGAGGTACCAAGGAGTGTCAGAGGAATACCTAGGAGTGTCAGAGGTGTACCTGGAGTGTCAGAGGTGTACCTTGTAGTATCGGAGGTTTACCTGGGAGTGTCGGAGTTGTACCTGGGAGTGTCGGATGTACCTGGGAGCGGAAAAGTGGGGCACCTGGGAGTATCGAGGTGTACCTGGCAGTGTCAGAGGTACTTGGGAGTGTCAGAGGTGTATCAGGGAGGACAGAGGAGTACCTAGGAGGTGTCAGAGGTGTACCTGGGAGGTCAGAGGTACCTGGGAGTATCGGAGGTGTACCTGGGAGTGTCAGAGGTTTACCTGAGAGCACAGAGGTGTACCTGGGAGTGTCAGAGATGTACCTGGGAGTGTCAGAGGTGGATCTGGGAGTGTTGACGTGTAGCTGGGAGTGTCAGAGGTGTACCAGGGAATGTCAGTGGAGTACCTGGGAGGTCGAGGTGTACCTGGGAGTGTCGAGGTGTACCTGGGAGTGTTAGGAGGTGTACCTGGGAGTGTCAGAGGTGTACCTGGGAGGTCAGAGGTACCTGGGTAGGTCGGAGGTGTACCCATGAGTGTGAGAAGTCTACCTGGGAGTGTCTGGGGTGTACCTGGGAGTGTCTGGGGGGTGTACCTGGGAGTGTCTGATGTACCTGGGAGGCAGAGGTGTACCTGGAGGTCAGGGGTGTACCTGGGAGGTCAGGGGTGTACCAGGGAGTGTCAGTGGAGTACCTGGGAGTGTCAGAGGTGTACCTGGGAGTGTCGGAGGTGTACATGGAGTGTCAGAGGTGTACCTGGCAGTGTCAGAGCATACCTAGGAGTGTCAGAGGTACCTGGTGTCAAAGGTGTACGTAGGAGTATCGGAGGTTTACCTGGGAGTCTCAAAGGTGTATGTGGGAGTATCGAGGTACGTGGGAGTGTCATCGGTGTACCTGGGAGGTTGAGGTACCTGGGAATGTCAGAGGTGTGCCTAGGAGTGTCAGAGGTGCTCTGGGAGTGTCAGAGGTGCAACCTGGAGTGTCTGAGGTGTACCTGGGAGTGTCTGAGGTACGTGGCAGTGTCTGAGGTGTACCTGGCAGTGTCAGAGGTGTACCTGGGAGGTCAGGAGGTGTACCTGGGAGTGTCAGAGGCGTACCTGGAAGTGTCGGAGGTGTACCTGGGAGGTGAGAAGTGTACCTGGGAGTGTCGGAGGTGTTCCTGGGAGTGTCGGAAGTGTACCTGGCAGTATCAGAGGCGCACCTGGCAGTGTCAGAGGTGTACCAGAGAATGTCAGTGGAGTACCTGGGAGTGTCAAGGTGTACCTGGGAGGTCAGAGGTGTACCTGGGGTGTCAGAGGGAGATGTACCTGGGAGAGTCAGAGGTGTACCTGGGAGTGTCAGAGGTGTACCTGGGAGTGTCAGAGGAGTACCTGGGAGGTTGGGGAGGTGTACCTGGGAGCGGCCAGAGGTGCAACGGGGAGTGCTGGGAGGAGCTGGGAGTGCCGGAGGTGTACCTGGGAGTGTCGGAGGTGTACCTGGGAGTGTCAGAGGTGTACCTGGGAGTGTCAGAGGTGTACCTGAGAGTGTCAGGGGTGTACCTGGGAGTGTCGGAGGTGTACTTGGGAGTGTCTGAGGTGTACCTGGGAGTGTCAGAGATGTACCAGGGAGTGTCAGTGGAGTATCTGGGAGTGTCATTTGTGTACCTGGGAGCGTCAGTGGTGTACCTGGGAGTGTCAGAGGTGTACCTGGGAGTGTCAGAGGTGTACCTGGGAGTGTCTGAGGTGTACCTGGGAGTGTCACCGGTGCACCTGGGAGTGTCATTGGTGTGCCCGGGGAGTGTCAGTTGATGTACCTGGGAGTGTCATTGAAAAGCCTGGGAGTGTTAGAGGCACTTGGGAGGTCAGAGGCACCTGGAGTGTCTGAGGTACCTGGGAGCACAAGTGGTTTACCTGGGAGTGTCAGAGGTGCACCTTGAGTGTCTGGAGGTGTGTACCTGGGAGGTCAGCGGTGTACCTGGGAGGTCATTGGTGTGCCTGGGAGTGTCAGAGGTGCACTTGGGAGGGTCAGAGGTGCACCTTGGAGTGTCTGAGGTGTAACTGGGAGTGTCTGAGGTGTACCTGGCAGTGTCTGAGGTGTACCTGGCAGTGTCTGAGGTGTACTTGGCAGTGTCAGCGGTATACCTGGCAGTGTCAGCGGTGTACCTGGGAGTGTTAGAGGTGTATCAGGGAGTGAAAGAGGAGTACCTAGGAGTGTCAGAGGTGTACCTAGGAGTGTGAGAAGTGTACCTGGGAGTGTCTAGGGTGTACCTGGAGTGTGTCAGAGGTGTACCTGGGAGTGTCAGTGGAGTACCTGGGTGTGTCAGTTGTGTACCTTAGAGTGTCAGAAGTGTACCTGGGAGTGTCAGAGGTGTATCTGGGAGTGTCGGACGTGTACCTGGGAGTGTCAGAAGTGTACCAGGGAATGTCAGTAGAGTACCTGGGAGTGTCAGAGGTGTATCTGGGAGTGTCGGACGTGTACCTGGGAGTGTCAGAGGTGTACCAGGAATGTCAGTGGAGTACCTGGGAGTGCAAGAGGTGTACCTGGGGAGTCTCAGAGGTGTACCTGGGAGGTCAGGAGGTGTACCAGGGAGGCCAGAGGTGCACCCAGCTAGTGTCGGAGGTGTACTTGGGAGTGTCTGGGGTGTACCTGTGAGTGTCAGAGGTGTACCTGGGAGTGTCAGGGGTGTACCAGGGAGTGTCAGTGGAATACATGGGAGTGTCAGAGGTGCACCTGGGAGTTTCGGAGGTGTACATAGAGTGTCAGAGGTGTACCTGGAAGTGTCAGCGGTGTAACTGGGAGTGTCAGAGGTGTGCCTGGAAGTGTCTGAGGTGTACCTGGGAGTGTCTGAGGTGTACCTGGGAGTGTCTGAGATGTACCTGGGAGTGCCAGAGAAGTACCAGGAAGTGTCATAGGAGTACCTGGGAGTGTGAGAGGTGTACCTGCGAGTGTGAGAGGTGTACCTAGAAGTGTCTGAGGTGTACCAGGGAGTGTCAGATGTGTACCTGGGAGTCTGAGGTGTACCTGGGAGTGTCTGAGGTGTACCTGGGAGTGTCAGGGGAGAACCAGGGAGTGAAAGAGGTGTACATGGGGAGTGTGAGGAGGTGTACCAGGGAGTGTCTGAGGTGTACCTGGGAGTGTCAGGAGGTGTACCAGGAGGTCAGGAGGTACCTGGAAGTGTCAGTGGTGTACCTGGGAGTGCTCAGGGGTGTACCAGGGAGCATCAGTGAGCACATGGGAGGCCAGAGGTGCACCTGGAAGCAAGTCGAGGTGTACATGGAGTGTCGGAGGTGTACCTGGAAGTGCTTTTCATGGTGTACCTGGGAGTGTCAGGAGGTGTAACTAGGAGTGTCGGAGGCATTACTCTGGGAGTGTCACAGGAGTAGCACAAGTGATTATCAGAGGTGTACTTGGCAGTGTCAGAGGTATACTGGGAGTGTCAGAGATGTACCTGGGAGTGTCATTGGTGTGCTCTGGGAGTGTCAGAGGTGCACTTGGGAGTGTCAGACGTGCACCTTGGAGTGTCTGAGGTGTACCTGGGAGTGTTCGAGGTACCTGGAAGTGGCTGAAGCGGTGGTACCTGGGAGTGCCGATACCTGGGAGGTAAGAAGTGGCACCTGGGAGTGTCGGAGGTGTACCTGGGAGTGTCGGAGGTGTATCTGGGAGGTCAGAGGTGTACTTGGGAGTGTCAGAGGTGTACCTGGGAGTGTCAGGGGTGTTCCAGGAGTGTCAGTGGAGTACCTGGGAGTGTGAGAGGTGTGCCTGGAGGTGAGAGAGGTACCTGGGAGTGAGAGGTGTACCTAGGAGTGTCTGAGGTGTACCTGGGAGTGTCAGAGGTGTACCTGGGAGTGTCTGAGGTGTACCTGGGAGTGTCTGAGGTGTACCTGGGAGGTCAGGAACCAGGAGTGAAAGAGTGTACCTGGGAGGTCAGAGGTAAGGGGAGGTCTGAGGTGTACCTGGGAGGTCAGAGGTGTACCAAGGAGTGTCAGAGGAATACCTAGGAATGTCAGAGGTGTACCTGGGAGTGTCAGAGGTGTACCAGTATCGGAGGTTTACCTGGGAGTGTCGGAGTTGTACCTGGAGTCGGATGTACCTGGAGCGTGAGAAGTGTACCTGGGAGTACGGGAGGTGTACCTGGGAGTCTCGAGGTGTACTGGCGGTGTCAGGGTGTACTTGGGAGGTCAGAGGTGTACCTGGGAGCACGGTGTACCTGGGAGTGTCTGAGGTGTACCTGAGGTCAGAGGTGTGCCTGGGAATGTCAGAGGTGCAATTGGGAGGTCAGGGGTGTACCAGGGAGTGTCAGTGGAATACATGGGAGTGTCAGAGGTGCACCTGGGAGTGTCGGAGGTGTACATGGAGTGTCAGAGGTGTACCTGGAAGTGTCACGGTGTACCTGGAGTGTCAGAGGTAACCAGGATGTCGGAGGTGTAAATGAGTGTCACAGGAGTAACTGGGATTGTCAGAGGTGTACTTGGCAGTGTCAGAGGTATACCTGGGAGTGTCAGAGATGTACCTGGGAGGTCAGAGGTGTACTTGGGAGGTCAGAGGTGTACCTGGAGTGTCAGAGGTGTACCTGGGAGGTCAGAGGTGCACCTAAGAGTGTCGGAGGTGTACCTGGGAGTGTCAGAGGTATACCTGGGAGTGTCGAATGCTACCTGGGAGTGTAAGGAGGCACCTTGGGAGTGTCGGAGGTGTACCTGGGAGTGTCGCAGGTATCTGGGAGGTCAGGAGGTGTACTTGGGAGTGTCAGAGGTACCTGGGAGTGTCAGGTGTACCAGGGAGTGTCAGTGGAGTACCTGGGAGTGTGAGAGGTGTGCCTGGGAGTGTGAGAGGTGTACCTGGGAGGTGGAGAGGTGTACCTAGAGTGTCTGAGGTGTACCTGGGAGTGTCAGAGGTGTACCTGGGAGTGTCTGAGGTGTACCTACGAGTGTCTGAGGTGTACCTGGGAGTGTCAAGGAGAACCAGGGAGGAAAGAGGTGTACCTGGGAGTGTCAGAGGTAAGGGGAGTGTCTGAGGTGTACCTTGGAGTGTCAGAGGTGTACCAAGGAGTGTCAGAGGAATACCTAGGAGTGCAGAGGTGTACCTGGGAGTGTCAGAGGTACCTTGTAGTATCGGAGGTTTACCTGGGAGTGTCGGAGTTGTACCTGGGAGTGTCGGATGTACCTGGGAGCGTGAGAAGTACCTGGGAGTATCGGAGGTACCTGGGAGTCTCCGGAGGTGTACCTGAGTGTCAGAGGTGCACTGGGAGTGTCAGAGGTATCAGGGAGTGACAGAGGAGTACCTAGGAGTGTCAGAGGTGTACCTGGGAGGCTGGAGAGGTGTACCTGGGAGACGTGGAGGTGTACCTGGGAGTGTCAGAGGTTTACCTGAGAGTGTCAGAGGTGTACCTGGGAGGTCAGAGATGTACCTGGGAGTGTCAGGATCTGGGAGTGTTGACGTAGCTGGGAGGTCAGAGGTGTACCAGGAATGTCAGGAGTACCCGGGAGTGCGGAGGTGTACCTGGGAGGGTAGAGGTGTACCTGGGGAGGTAGAGGTGCACCTGGGAGGTCAGAGGTGTACCTGGGAGGCCAGAGGTGTACCTGGGTGTGTCGGAGGTGTATCCAGTGAGGTGAGAAGTCTACCTGGGAGTGTCTGGGGTGTACCTGGGAGTGTCTGGGTGTACCTGGAGTGTCTGATGTGTACCTGGGAGTGTCAGAGGTGTACCTGGGAGTGTCAGGGGTGTACCTGGGAGTGTCAGGGGTGTTTGAGCTGCTGCTTTAGGTGGGGCTGGGGGGCGTGAAGGAAGCATGGATGAGGTATCTGAACCAGTCAGTACCGAGGCAGTGTTAGAGCCAGGGGCTTGGTTAACAGTGAGGCGAGATATCAAGGCTTCAAACCGTGCACTGTCTTCCACTCTCCGTTGGTGGTCTCGTTCTGCCTCTGCTTGCCTTCTGTGTTCATCCGCCACACGTCTATGAGCTTCATCCTCGCGCCTCTCATCTCTCATAAACTTCATTAAGGCAATTATCTCTGGAGATAACGCTGAATATTGAGGTGAAGGGCTGCGCGATGTTGTGGGGGCTGGAGCGTCGTGGCCGGCCTGGTCATCCATCTCTGCGGGACTATCATCCGCTTGACTCATCCAGGCGCTGGCTCCACGGCTACGTAAGGCATGAGACATAACTACTTCATCTGTGTACTGTGTCTTAAATCAGTGTTGACCGGTCAGCCCGTCGTATCAACAAGATTTCAGACAAAAAAAATTAATTAAATACACAGATAAGTAGGTTATATATATAAAATATATATAAGAAAGCCGCGCGGTCAGCAAGTGTTAGTACATGTATGTGTGTGTGTGTGTCCCGGGCAGGCAGAGCGTCTCGCCTCAGCTGTGAGGGGGGGTGGAGGCGAGAAGCGCGGGGACTTGGCAGTCAGTCTCAGTTACCCTCTGGACGCGGTCAGAGAAGGGTGCACTGAACTCTACTCCTTACAAATGCCCAGAACGTGCCGTATACCTTGGGAATCCTTTTAGAACAAGGTCACACATGAATGGCACGAAACACACAATGCACTAAACACTTCACAGAAAATCACTGTCACTGACACTGCTCAAAGTTGCGAAATTCTTCGAGGAGGGATGACGGGCGGCGGTTGGTTGACGCAGGGAAGGAGTCCATAAGCCGGCTTTCACAAACTTGCACTAATCACTCGTAATTATCCAGTAAGATTACGCACTGCGCCATGTTAGGTGTTCTGGGTAATAAGTTCTTCCCAGGCACACCGCTGACACTCCCAGGCACACCGCTGACACCACCAGGTGCCACCGCTGACACTCACAGGCACACCCCTGACACCCCAGGCACACCCATGACACTCCAGGCACACCCCAGACACTCCCAGGCACACCCCAGACACTCCCCAGGCTCCTCTGACACCCCTGGTTCACCTCTGACACTCCCAGGCACACCTCTGACACCCCTGGCACACCCCTGACACCCCAGGTACACCTCTGGCACTCCCAGGCACACAGCTGACACTGCCAGGCACAACTCTGACAGTCCATGTTCACCTCAGACTTATCCAGGCACACCCCAGACACCCCAGGCACACCTCAGACACTCCAGGTACACACCTGACACTTCCAGGTACACCCCTGACACCCCAGATACACCTCTGACACTCCCCAGGCACACCTCTGATACACCCAGGCATACCTCTGGCACTCCCAGGCACACCGCTGACACTCCCAGGTTCATCATGACACTCCCAAGTACACCCCTGACACTCCCAGGTACACCCTGACACACCCAGGCACACCTCAGACACTCCCAGGCACACCTCTGACACTCAGGTACACCCCTGACACTCTCAGGAACACCTCGACACTCCCAGGTACACCTCTGACACCCCAGGCACACCTCTGACACTCCCAGGCACACCTCTGACACTCCCCAGTACAACTCTGACACTCCCAGGCACACCTCTGACACTCCCCAGGTGCACCTCTGACACTCCCAGGTACACCGCTGACACTCCCAGGCACACCGCTGACACCCCCAGGTACACCCCTGACACTCCCAGGTACACCCCTGACACTCCCCAGGCACACCTCTGACACCCCCAGGTACACCCCAGACACTCCCCAGGCACACCTCTGACACTCGCAGGCACACCTCAGACACCCCCAGGCACACCTCTGACACTCGCACACCCCTGACACTCCAGGTACACCCCTGACACTCCCAGGTACACCTCTGACACTCCCAGGCACACCTCTCACACTCCCAGGCACACCTCTGACACTCCCATGTACAACCTCTGACACTCCCAGGTACACCTCTGATACTCCCCAGGTATACCCCTGACACTCCCAGGCACACCGCTGACACTCCCAGGTACACCGCTGACACTCCCAGGCACACTGCTGACACCCACAGGTACACCCCTGACACTCCCAGGCACACCCATGACACCGCAGGCACACCCCAGACACTCCCAGGCACACCCTCTGACACTCCCCGGCACACCCCTGACACTTCCAGGCACACCCCTGACACTCCCAGGTACACCTCTGACACTCCCAGGCACACCCCAGACACCCCCAGGCACTCCTCTGACACTCCCTGGTTCACCTCTCTGACACCCCAGGCACACCTCTGACACCCCTGGCACACCTCTGACACTCCCAGGGTCACCCCTGGCACTCCCAGGCACACAGCTGACACTGCCAGGTACAACTCTGACAGTCCATGTTCACCCCAGACTTCTCCAGGCACACCTCAGACACCCCCAGGCACACCCCAGACACTCCCAGGCACACCCCTGACACTCCCAGGCACACCCCTGACACTCCCAGACCCTGACACCCCCAGGCACACCTCTGATACACCCAGGTATACCCTCTGGCACCCCAGGCACACCCCTGACACTCCCAGGTTCACCGCTGACACTCCCCAGGCACACCCCTGACACCCCAGGTACACCTCTGACACACGCAGGCACACCCCAGACACTCCCAGGCACACCTCTGACACTCCAGGTACACCCTGACACTCTCAGGAACACCTGACACTCCCAGGTACACCTCTGACACCCCAGGCACACCTCTCACACCCCAGGTACACCCTGACACCCCAGGTACAACTCTGATACTCCCAGGCACACCTCTGACACTCCCAGGTACACCTCTGACACCCCAGGCACACCGCTGACACTCCCAGGCACACCGCTGACACTCCCAGGCACACCGCTGACACTCACAGGCACACCCTGACACTCCCAGGTACACCTCTGACACTCCCAGGTACACCTCAGACACTCCCAGGTACAACCATGACACCTGCAGGCACACCCCAGACACCCCAGGCACACCTCTGACACCTGGCACACCCCTGACACCTCCAGGTACACCCCTGACACCCCAGGCACACCCCTGACACACTCCCAGGCACACACCCTCAGACACCCCAGGTACACCTCTGACACTAGGCACACCCTGACACTCCCAGGCACATCTCTGACACCCCAGGCACACCTCTGACACTCCCCAGGCACACCTCCGATACTCCCAGGCACACCCTGACACCCCAGGCACACCTCTGACACCCCAGGCACACCTGAGACACTCCCCAGGCACACCTCTGACACTCCCAGGCACACCCCTGACACTCCCAGGCACACCACTGACACCCCAGGCACACCACTGACACTCCCAGGTACACCTCAGACACTCCCAGGCACACCTCCGACACTCCCAGGCACACCCTCGACACTCCCAGTACACCTCTGACACTCCGAGGCACCTCTGACGCTCCCAGGTACACCTCTGACACTCCCCAGGTACACCTCTGACACTCCCAGGTACACCTCTGACACTCCCAGGTACACCGCTGACAATCCCAGGCACTCTTCTGACACTCCTGGTCACACCTGACACTCCCAGGCACACCACTGACACTCCCAGGCACACCTCTGGCACTCCCAGGCACACCTCAGACACCCCAGGTACAAACCGATGACACCCAGGCACACCTCAGACACCCCAGGCACACCCCAGACACTCCCAGGCACACCTCAGACACTCCCAGCTGCACCTTGACACCCCAGGCACACCCTCTGACACTTCCAGGCACACCTCTGACACTCCCAGGCACACCTCAGACACTCCCCAGGTACACCTCCGACACTCCCAGTTACACCTCCGACACTTCCCAGGTACACCCCTGACACCCAGGCACACCTCTGACACTCCCAGTACACCTCTGACACTCCCCAGGCACACCTCTGACACTCCCAGGCACACCTCTGACACCCCAGGTACACCACTGACAATCCCTGGCACACCTCTGACACTCCCAGGTACACCTCCGACACTCCCAGGCACACCCTCTGACACTCCCAGGCACACCGCTGACACTCCCAGGCACACCGCTGACACTGCCAGGTACACCTCAGACACTCCCAGGCACACCTCAGACACCCCAGGCACACCCCAGACACTCCCCAGGCACACCTCTGACACTCCCAGGCACACCTCTGACACTCCCAGGATACCTCAGACACTCCCAGGCACACCCCTGACACTCCCAGGTACACCTCAGACACCCCAGGCACACCTTCATGACTCCCAGGTACACCTCTGACACTCCCAGGCACACCTCTGAAATCCCAGGCACACCATGACACTCCCAGGTACACCCTGACACTCAGAGTTACACCTCTGACACTCCCAGGTACACCTCGACACTCCCCAGGCACACCTCTGACACCCCAGGCAATACCTGACACTCCCAGGCACACCGCTGACACCCCAGGTACACCTCTGACACTCCCAGGCACACACCTGACACCCCAGGCACACCTCTGACACCCCCAGGCACACCCCTGACACTCCCAGGTGCACCTCTGACACTCCCAGGCACACCTCTGACACTCCCCAGGTACACCTCAGACACTCCCAGGCACACCTCAGACACTCCCAGGCACACCTCGACACTCCCCAGGTACACCTCTGACACTCCCAGGTACACCTCTGACACTCCCAGGCACACTCCGACAACCCAGGTACACCTCTGACATTCCCAGGTACACCTCCGACACCCAGGCACACCCTGACACTCCCAGGCACACCCCTGACACTCCCCAGGCACACCTCTGACACTCCCAGGCACCTCTGACACTCCCAGGTACACCTCCGACACTCCCAGGCACACCTCCGACACTCCCAGGCACACCTCTGACATTCCCAGGCACACCTCTGACACTCCCAGGCACCCCTCTGACACTCCCTGGTACACCCTGACACTAGGCACACCTCTGACACTCCCCTGGCACACCCTGACACTCCCAGGCACACCCTGGCACCCCAGGCACACAGCTGACACTGCCAGGTACAACCCTGACAGTCCATGCACACCCCAGACACTTCCAGGCACACCCCAGACACTCCCAGGCACACCCCAGACACTCCCAGGCACACCCTGACACTCCCAGGCACACCCTGACACCCCAGGCACACCCTGACACTCCCCAGGCACACCCCTGATACTC
>NW_024744650.1:0-7170 GCF_018991925.1 Homarus americanus
CACGTCACCAACAGACGTCCCTAATACACGTCACCAATACACGTCACCAACACACGTCACCAACACACGTCACCAATACACGTCCCTAACACACGTCACCAATACACGTCACCAATACACGTCCCTAACACACGTCACCAATACACGTCACCAACACACGTCACCAACACACGTCCCTAATACACGTCACCAACACACGTCACCAACACACGTCACCAACAGACGTCCCTAACACACGTCACCAACACACGTCACCAACAGACGTCCCTAATACACGTCACCAACACACGTCACCAACACACATCCCTAACACACGTCACCAACACACGTCACCAACAGACGTCCCTAATACACGTCACCAACACAGTCACCATCACATGTCGCTCCTCACCCACACAGTCCACCCACATAAACAAATAAATACGTTGGTGCTGTTGTTGATCCTTCGTGTGTATAATTTATGTACATTAAAAAAAGACGAAAGAATTGGGAGCTTAAGTTTTTTTTATTAAGCTGTGATAATCTTCAAATTTTCCACTAAGCTTAATTTTTTCTGATTTAACTTATATATATATATATATATATATATATATATATATATATATATATATATATATATATATATATATATATATATATATATATATATATATATATATATATATATATATATATATATATACAGGTATATAATTTTTATTTTTTATTTTTTAAACTTTTGTCGCTTTTTTTATTTGTCGTTCGGTACGTCTCAATATGTTATGATAACGTGACCCGAATATTAAACAAACGCTTGTTGGGTTGAGGAGGACGTCGTGGCAGCCAGCAGGGGTCGTCGTTGTCTTCGTCAGGTGCTCACACAGTCATCCTCGGGGTAGTAAGTGACCTCAAGACGCCAGGTCAATCATTACGCCTTAGAGAATGGTAATAATTGCCTCTCTGCCACAACGACTTACGATCCACTATATAACATGAAGCAGTTGGGGGTAATTTACTCCTAATGGCCTTGTTAAGTCCACCTCACGATATTAAGGTGATGAATTGTCTCGGTATATTCTCCTTATATTTACTCATAGTGAAGTTTATGACTTGATTATGAATTTTATGAGAAAATTTTATATTTATTTATTTTTTATTCTGGGGTATGAGAGGTATTGATTTTATTACGAAGAATGTTTTTTATATTACATACATACATACGTACATACATACATACATACATACATACATACATACATACATACATACATACATACATACACACACACACACACACACACACACACACACACACACACACGCCGACTCAAGTCCTCGGGAGTTCCTGCACACGAGCTCCCCTCAGTGTTTACACAACATTCATACTCCAAGCTCTCACCTATGCCCTCCCACCTGGTCTTCTCCCTAAATGCCACACACAACGTAAACACCTAGTAAAAGTGCAAAAGAGGGCATGCAAGATTATTCTCTCCCCTTCCTACTTCACATATCAAGAAGCGCTCAACACACTGACCCTTTCGACTCTCACTGACCATCACCACGACCACATCTGCAAATTTGCTAAGAAGCTTCTACACCATCCTCGACACCGGCTCCTACTACCACCTGAGATCCCTAGCCCGAGAATTGCTGTTTGACACCACAACCGCATCCAGCCCATAAGTGCATGAACTGATCGCTATAAGAACAGCCCAGTCCCAACCATTGTAAAAATTATCAATAACTTGTAATAAACCAGTGTATTCACTCCCAGTAAATACTACTTCTTGCACTGTCACTATGTTGAAATGAACTGTAGTTTGAGCTTTTCCCCATCTAGTTATTATATGTCTTATTTGTGTCACTTTATGTTACTTGTATATTATTTGTAATTCGTAAAACCCATTCTCAAATATGTAACTGTATATTTTCAGCCTTCTGGCTACCAAGCTCTTTCAAATAAACTCGTTAATTATTATTATTATTATTACACACACACACACACACACACACACACACACACACACACACACACACATCCTTGACCACCGAAGGGTCAAGACGTACCTAGCGCTCCTCTCGGAGCAGCCAGGTCAACTGTTAAGTTGGCCCATACCAACCCCCTCCCCTGAACCCTCCTCCCCACCGGAATATCAACAAGTTCTCGCCAGAAGTTACAATTTCATTTAGGAAAGGAACGGAACCAGTGTTAAACAGAGGTGAACAGTGGTGAACAGTGCTTAAGTCAGTGAGAACAACTCAACAGTAACAGTCGTACCCAAGTTAACCTTCACACAGTGAGGTCCCAGGTACCCAGTGATAACGGCCCCTGCGAGACCCAACAACAACCACCGATGTGTTAATCCGTCTACGATAGGAAGGCCTGGGACCAAACCTCACTCATATAACACCATCTGTGATGGAATTACTACACCACATGTCCCTCATAACACCATATGTGAGGGAATTACTACACCACGTCAAGTCCCTCATCACACCATATGTGAGGGAATTACTACACCACGTCAGGCCCCTCATAACAACATCTGTGAGGGAATTACTACACCACGTGATGCCCCTCATAACACCATCTGTGAGGTAATTACTACACCACGTGAGGTCCCTCATAACACCATTTGTGAGGTATTTACTACACCACGTGAGGTCCCTCATAACACCATCTGTGAGGAAATTACTACATCACGTGAGGCCCCTCATAACACCATCTGCGAGGGAATTACTACACCACGCCAGGTCCCTCATAGCAACATCTGAGGGAACTACTACACCACGTGAGTTCCTCCTAACACCATCTGGGAGGGAGTTACTACACTACGAGTTTGCTGTTCAACACCTACATTAATCTGTATGTTCACTGTATGTTCCTTTACCTTTCTCTAATGAAGGTTTTTGTTAAACCACCAATGTATGTAATAAGTCATTTATGTCCAATGTATATTTTCAGCCTTCGGGCTGCAGAACTTTTTCAATAAACCGTTAATTATTATTATTATTATTATTATTATTATTATTATTATTACACACACACACACATACATACATACATACATACACATACATACATACATACATACATACATACATACATACACACACACACGTGTAACTGTGGGTCCGGGATCATAGGCTGTACGAGACTCAGGTGTGTATATCCCAGTGTGTTGGTAAGTAGTACACACAGGTGCCAGTAGAGGTCTCTCACTCTTAACCCTTGAGTACGATGGCATTGTATTCAGGGACTTGAGTCATTGTAGTCAAGGGGTTAATTCATCGTAGTTAAGTATTTTCTGTCAAGGGGAAAAGTCATCATAGTCAAGGGGTTAAGTCATCATACTCAAGAGGTAAAGTCATCATATTCAAAGGAATTAATTCATCGTACTCAGGAGGTTAAAGTCATCATACTCGAGAGTAAAATCATCGTTATCATGAATTTTAGTCACCGTAGACAAGAAGATAAGTCTTCATTATCAGGAAGTTAAGTCATCGTAATCAAAGGGATAATAACATAAACAAGACGGGTCGTGGTTCCTCCTCCAACATTATGGTCTCTTGAGATATTTGACCTGTCCCTGTGTTTATTATCGTCCGAGTTTATTGTTTTTGTGTCTTTAACCTTGTCTTGTGTGTGTGTGTGTGTGTGTGTGTGTGTGTGTGTGTGTGTGTGTACTGTATTTTCTCTTCTCTTTGTCTTTGTGTCTTCATGTTTGTGTCTGTGTGTGTGTCCATATTTGCATGTGTCTTTCGTTGTGTTTGGATGTATCAGAGTTGTATGTGTGTCTGTGTGTTTGTGTGTATGTCTGTGTGTGTGTGTCTGTGTGTCTGTGTCTCTATATAAGCTGTGTCTGGGCCCCGAGGACTCATGAGCAGGAGGATGATGGTGGCATAGGAGGATATTGGTGAGGTAGAAGATGGAGGAGGAGGAGGAGGAGGAGGAGGAGGTAGAGGAGGAGGAGGAGGAAGAAGAGATGGAGTAGGAGGACGAGAATAAGGAGTTGAAGGAGGATAAGGAGTTGAAGGAGGAGAAGGAGGAGGAAGGGGAGAATGAGGGGGAAGAGGATGAAAATAAAGAGTAGGAGAAGGAAAAGAAATGGGTGAAGAATGAGGAGGACTAGGAGAAGGGGCAAAAGGCTAAGAAGAGGAGAATGAGCAGGAGGATAAAGATGAGAATGAGCAGGAAGAAGTAGGATGAGAAGAAGGAACAGGAGAAGTAGGATGATAAGGAACAGGAAGAGGAGAAGGAACAGGAGGACGAGGAGGAAGAGAGACAGCCAAGGTTAAAGACTCACAGTTTAACAATCTGTGGCGGGTTTTGTCCTTAAGTCAACAGCGAGGAAGAAGCGACACCTGACCTCTCCTAACACACTGTGGACTCTGGTGTTTTTCTATGAATCCTTAATGACTTTAACGCTAAATGGATGAAGATATATGTTTCAGGATTTTGACCATATTTAGCATCGATTTTTTTTATTATTATTTTTTTTTTGGATAGTCGTGTTTAAAGATGGATGCTGTGTTTGGTATTGTTTCTATACTTTAAAGGAAATATATAATCGATTTATAGGGTTTTATATTAATTAAATGCTATATATTACTCCTATATATAAACTCCATTGTGGATATCCGGCTTATTGTGACGTCATAGTCCGCCATGATTTATTTCTTTTTCATTAATAATATTTTTTCTCCCAGTGTTGTGTTATTTATTATGTTGATTTTATACTTGTTGCGATCGTTGGAATGTTGTGTATATAGTACAAAACAAAGGTTAATTATCTTATTACTCAATATACATACAACTTCTTCTCCTCAATATATATACAACCTCTCCTCCTCCTCCTCCTCAACATACATACAACCTCTCCTCCTCCTCCTCAACATACATACAACCTCTCCTCCTCCTCCTCAACATACATACAGCCTCTCCTCCTCCTCCTCAACATACGTACAACCTCTCCTCCTCCTCCTCCTCCAACATACATACAACCTCACTCCACTCCTCCTCCTCAACACCCCATACAGCACCAGCCTCTCTCCTCCTCCTCCTCCTCAACATGCCCCAACCCTCTCCTCCTCCTCCTCCTCCTCCTTGCCCACCTTACTAGCCTCCTCCTCCTCCTCCTTTCCCCTTCCCCAACCTCTCCTCCCTCCTCCTCAACATACAACCTCTCCTCCTCCTCCTCCTCCTTATACACTCCCAACCTCCTCCTCCTCCTCCAGCCTCCTGCAACCTCTCCTCCTCCTCCTCCAACACATACAACCTCCTCCTCCTCCTCCTCCCAGCTTGCCCTTACAACCTCTCCTCCCTCCTCCTCCCGCTTATACACTTCACAGCCTCTCCTCCTCTTCCTCCAACATGCATGCAACCTCTCACTCTCCTCCTCTTATACATACAACCTCTCCTCCTCCTCCTCCAGCATACATACCTTCTCCTCCTCCTCCTCCTCCCTCCCTTGCCACATACAACCTCTCCTCCTCCTCCTCCTCAACATACCCTTTTAACCTCTCCTCCCTCCCCTCCTCAGCACACCTTACAACCTCTCCTCCTCCTCCTCCCTCCAACATACATACAACCTCTCCTCCTCCTCCTCAACATACATACAACCTCTCCTCCTCCTCCTCCTCAACATACATACAACCTCTCCTCCTCCTCCTCCTCAACATACATACAACCTCTCCTCCTCCTCTTCAACATACATATAACCTCTCCTCCTCAACATACATACATAAAAAAAATAATAATAATACAAAATAAAGTTCTCATGAAGGGGATACTTACTAAAACATTTTCCCAGCATCACGGCTCAAGTATCATGGCTCCAGCATCGCACCTAGAACAACACCTCCTCCTCCTCCCCCTCCATAATATAATTCCTACGAGTCCAAATAAACGAGCCAGTGAAGTTGTTGTGTGAGCATTGTTCTAGGAGACTCATCCATCGCCGCACGCTGCCTCCGGAAGGTAAGGTCTAGCACCATAATAGTGAGTCGTGATACAGGGCTACTGCACCATTGTTTTCACTGCTCTTGTTGCCACACCTGATGCATGAGGTGCCCCCACGCCACTGCCGCCATCACCCTTATCTCTCATGGGGGGGGGGGGGTAAGGGCTTTATCTGCATCAAGATTATCCTTTTCTTGAGTGTTTGTGTGTAGGAACGCAGAGAGAAGGGAAGATAAAATTAGGGAGAGGAAGGAGATTGGAAGGAGTGATAGGATTAGGAGGAGAAGGAGGTGGAGGAAGAAAGGGAGGGGGAGGAGGAAGCAAGGGAGAGGGAGGAGAAAGTAAGGGGAGGAGGAGGAATAAGAAGAAAAGCAAGAGGAGAAGGAAGAAGAAGAAACGGAAGAGGAGGAAGAGGAAGAAGCGGAGGAGGAAGGGTGGTTGGGTATATGCTGTACGTGTGTGTGTATCTCCGGGTAGGCGGCGGGTTGGATGTGTGCCTGCATGTGAATGTGCCGGGTAGACAGGGTGTATGTATGCATGTATCTGTAGGTGTTTGTGTCTGTTTGTGTGTGTGTGGTGTGGTGTGTGTTTATGGCCCACAAAGAAGAAATGTCACACCGGTAAGATCTTTAGATGGCACCACGCTCTACAAAAGCAATCAAATGATTGCATTAAGATGGGCTGAGCACTTCAGGACACTTCTAAATCAAATTAATCCAATAACACCTACAGTACTGGATAACATTCCACCCATGCCGACCCTGCACCTCCTGGATGAAGCTCCACTCCTACAAGAAGTGGAAACTGCAATACGAGGGATCAGCAACAACAAGAGCGCTGGACCTGACGGCATTCCTGCTGAAATTTACAAACATGGAGGTCCCCATCTGATTGAGCGCCTCCATAGCTTCTTACTCACCATATGGGCCACAGAGACCATCCCCCAGGATTGGAAAGATGCAAATATCAAAACAATCTATAAGAATAAAGGTGACAAAGCAATCTGTGGTAACAGCAAGAGCGTCTCCCTCCTTGTAGTTGCTGGCAAGATCCTGTAAAAAATCATGTTCTCAAGACTTATCCAAAACCTAACGGAGAACACTCTTCCTATATCCCAATGTGGATTAAGGAAGGATCGCAGTACAATAGACATGATCTTCGCAGCTAGGCAAATTCAAGAAAAGAGTCGAGAGCAAAACATAGACCTTTACACCGCCTTCATTGACCTC
>NW_024744651.1:0-32500 GCF_018991925.1 Homarus americanus
ATGCTATGGTGTTGGTACACTGTTGGGGAGTACTGTATGATGGAGACTCCCTCAGAGACTCTTTATGGTGCTGGTACTGTTGAGGGTACTGTATAGTGGAACTCCCTTAGAGACTCTTTATGAGGTATTTGATACTGTTGAGGGGAGTACTGTATGGTGGAGACTCCCTCAGAGACTCTTTATGGTGTTGATACTGTTGGGGTACTGTATGGTGGAGACTCCCTCCAGAGACTCTTTATGGTGTTGATACTGTTGAGGAGTACTGTATAATTCGGAGACTCCCTCAGAGACTCTTTATGGTGTTGATACTGTTGAGGAGTACTGTATGGTGGAACTCCCTTAGAGACTCTTTTATGGTGCTGGTGTACTGTTGAGGAGTACTGTAGGACTTTCCTTAGAGACTCTTTATGGTGTTGGTACTGTTGAGGGAGTACTGTATGGTGGAACTCCCTCAAGAGACTCTTTATGGGTGTTGATACTGTTGAGGGAGTACTGTATGGTGGGAGACTCCCATGAGACCTCTTTATAGTGCTGGTACTGTTGAGGAGTACTGTGGTGGAGACTCCCCTTAGAGACTCTTTATGGTGTTGGTACTGTTGAGGTACTGTATGGTGGAGACTCCCTCAGAGATACATGGTGTTGTTTAGTACTGTTGAGGCACTGTATGGTGGGGGCTTCCCTTAGAGACTCTTTATGGTGTTTGGTACTGTTGAGATTGCTGTATGGTGGAGACTCCCTTAGAGACTCTTTATGGTGCTGGTACTGTTGGGGAGTACTGTATGGTGGAGACTCCCTTAGAGACTCTTTATGATTGTTGGTACTGTTGGGGGTACTGTATGGGTGAACTCCCTTAGGGGCTCTTTATGTAGATTGTTGATACTGTTGAGGGAGTACTGTATGGTGGAACTCCTTAGAGACTCTATGCTTTTATGGTGCTGGTACTGTTGAGGGAGTACTGTATGGTGGAGACTCCCTCAGGAACTCTTTATGGTGTTGGTACTGTTGAGGGAGTACTGTATGGTGGAGACTCCCTCAGAGACTCTTTTATGGTGGTAGGTACTGTTTGAGAGGTACTGTATGGTGGAGACTCCCTCAGAGACTCTTTATGAGGTGTGATACTGTTGAGGGGTACTGTATGGTGGAACTCATGAGGAAACTTCTTTATGGTGCTGTGAGTACTGTTGAGGTACTGTATGGTGGAGACTCCTTAGAGGCTCTTTATGGTGCTGGTACTGTTGAGGAGTACTGTATGGTGGAGACTCCCTCAGAGACTCTTTATGGTGTTGATACTGTTGAGGGTACTGTATGGTGGAGACTCCCTTAGGGCTCTTTATGGTGTTGGTACTGTTGAGGAGTACTGTATGGTGGAGACTCCTTAGAGACTCTTTATGGTGTTGTGCTGTTGAGGGTACTGTATGGTGGAGACTCCCTCAGGGCTTTCTTTATGGTGTTGATACTGTTGAGGGAGTACTGTATGGTGGAGACTCCCTCCAGAGACTCTTTATGGTGTTGGTACTGTTGAGGTACTGTATGGGTGGAACTCCCTTAGAGACTCTTTATGGTGCTGGTACTGTTGAGGGTACTGTATGGTGGAACTCCCTTAGAGACTCTTTATGGTGTTGGTACTGTTGAGGAGTACTGTATGGTGGGAGCTCCCTCAAGGACTCTTTATGGTGGCCCAAGTACTGTTGAGGGAGTACTGTGTAATTTGGAGACTCCCTCCAAGACTCTTTATGGTGGTGGGTACTGTTGAGGGTACTGTATGGTGGAGACTCCCTCAGAGACTCTTTATGGTGTTGAGTACTGTTGGGAATTACTGTATGGGTGGAGACTCCCTTAGAGGCTCTTTATAGTTGCTGGGTGTGCTGTTGAGGAGTACTGTATGGTGGAGACTCCCTTAGAGCTCTTTATGGTGCCTGGTACTGTTAGGGAGTACTGTATGGTGGGAGACTCCTCAGGGCCTCTTTGCTTAATTGTTGATACTGTTGAGGTACTGTATGGTGGAGACTCCCTTAGAGACTCTTTATGGTGGTGGGTACTGTTGGGGTACTGTATGGTGGGAACTCCCTTAGGGCTCTTTATGGTGTTGATACTGTTGGGGGTACTGTATGGGTGGAGACTCCCTCAGAGACTCTTTATGGTGTTGATACTGTTGAGGGGAATTACTTTGTATGGTGGAGACTCCCCTCAGAGACTCTTTATGGTGTTGGTACTGTTGGGGAGTACTGTATGGTGGAGACTCCTCAGAGACTCTTTATGGTGTTGGTACTGTTGAGGGTACTGTGGTGGAGACTCCCTTGAGACTCTTTATGGTGTTAGTACTGTTGAGGGAGTACTGTATGGTGGAGACTCCTTAGAGACTCTTTATGGTGCTGGTACTGTTGAGGAGTACTGTACATGGTGGAGACTCCCTTAGAGACTCTTTATGGTGCTGGTACTGTTGTGAGGGTACTGTATGGTGGAGACTCCATAGAGTTTCTTTATGGTGTTGGTACTGGTGAGGTACTGTATGGTGGAACTCCCTCAGAGACTCTTTATGGTGTTGGGTACTGTTGAGGGTACTGTATGGTGGGGAACTCCCTCAGAGACTCTTTATGGTGTTGGTACTGTTGAGGGTACTGTATGGTGGAGACTCCCTCAGAGACTCTTTATGGTGTTGATACTGTTGAGGTACTGTGGGTGGAGACTCCTTGGGAGGCTCTTTATGGTGTTCTGGTACTGTTGAGGAGTACTGTATAGTGGAACTCCCTTAGGGGCTCTTTATGGTGCTGGTACTGTTGTGAGAGTACTGTATGGTGGAGACTCCCTCAGAGACTCTTTATGAATTGTTGATACTGTTGAGGGAGTACTGTATGGGTGGAGACTCCCTTAGAGACTCTTTATGGTGTTGGTACTGTTGAGGGTACTGTATGGTGGAGACTCACTTAGAGACTCTTTATGGTGTTGATACTGTTGAGAGTGCACTGTATGGTGGAGACTCCCTCAGGAGACTCTTTATGGTGTTGATACTGTTGAGAATTACTGTATGGTGGAGACTCCCTCAGGAGACTCTTTATGGTGTTGGTACTGTTGAGAATTGCTGTATGGGTGGAGACTCATAGAGACTCTTTATGGTGTTGGTACTGTTGAGGGTACTGTATGGTGGAGACTCCCTTAGAGACTCTTTTATGGTGCTGGTACTGTTGGGGAGTACTGTATGGTGGAGACTCCCTTAGAGACTCTTTATGGTGCTGGTACTGTTGAGGGTACTGTATGGTGGAGACTCCCTTAGAGACTCTTTTATGGTATTTAATTGCTGTTGAGGAGTACTGTGGTGGAGACTCCCTCAGAGACTCTTTATGGTGTTGGTACTGTTGAGAATTACTGTATGGTGGAACTCCTTAGAGACTCTTTATGGTGTTGGTACTGTTGAGGAGTACTGTATGGTGGAACTCCCTTAGAGACTCTTTATGGTGTTGGTACTGTTGAGGAGTACTGTATGGTGGAACTCCCTCAGAGACTCTTTATGGTGTTGGTACTGTTGAGGAGTACTGTATGGTGGAGACTCCCTCAGAGACTCTTTATAGTGTTGATACTGTTGAGGGTACTATATGGTGGAGACTCCCTCAGAGAGACTCTTTATGGTGTTGATACTGTTGAGGGGTACTGTATGGTGGAGACTCCCTTAGAGACTCTTTATGGTGTTGTTGGTACTGTTGAGGAGTACTGTATGGTGGAGACTCCCTCAGAGACTCTTTATGGTGTTGATACTGTTGAGGAGTACTGTATGGTGGAGACTCCCTCAGAGACTCTTTTATGGTGTTGTGGTGTACTGTTGAGGGGAGTACTGTATGGTGGAGACTCCTTAGGAGACTCTTTATGGTGATACTGTTGAGGAGTACTGTATGGTGGAGACTCATAGGAGCTCTTTATGGTGTTGATACTGTTGAGGGAGTACTGTATGGTGGAGACTCCCTCAGAGACTCTTTATGGTGTTGGTACTGTTGAGGGTACTGTATGGTGGAACTCCTTGAGAGACTCTTTATGGTGTTGTGCACTGTTGAGGGTACTGTATGGTGGAACTCCCTTAGAGACTCTTTATGGTGTTGGTACTGTTGAGGGTACTGTATGGTGGAGACTCCCTCAGGAGACTCTTTATGGTGCTGGTACTGTTAGGGAGTACTGTATGGTGGGAGACTCCCTCAGGGGCTTTCTTTATGGTGCTGAGTACTGTTGAGGTACTGTATGGGTGGAACTCCTTAGGGCTATATGGTGCTGGTACTGTTGAGGTACTGTATGGTGGAACTCCCTTAGAGACTCTTTATGGTGTTGGTACTGTTGAGGGTACTGTATGATTGGAGACTCCCTTAGAGACTCTTTATGGTGCTGAGGTACCGGGGTGCTGGCATGGGTGGAGACTCCCTTAGAGACTCTTTATGGTGTTGGTACTGTTGGGGTACTGTATGGTGGAACTCCTTAGAGACTCTTTATGGTGTTGATACTGTTGGGAATTACTGTATGGTGGAGACTCCCTTAGAGACTCTTTATGAGTTGCTTTCTGGTACTGTTGAGGTACTGTATGGTGGAATCCCTCAAGAGACTCTTTATGGTGTTGGTACTGTTTAGGAGTACTGTATGGTGGAGACTCCCTCAGAGACTCTTTATGGTGTTGGTACTGTTGAGGGTACTGTATGGTGGAACTCCCTCAGGACTCTTTATGGTGTTGATACTGTTGAGGGGGTACTGTATGGTGGAGACTCCCTTAGAGACTCTTTATGGTGTTGGTACTGTTGAGGGAGTACTGTATAGTGGAGACTCCCTTAGAGACTCTTTATGGTGTTGAGTACTGTTGAGGGTACTGTATGGTGGAGACTCCCTCAGAGACTCTTTATGAATTCTGGTACTGTTGGGGAGGTACTGTATGGTGGGGGCACCCTTAGAGACTCTTTATGGTGTTGGTATTGCTGTTGAGGGTACTGTATGGGTGGAGACTCCCTTAGAGACTCTTTATGGTGTTGGTACTGTTGAGGAGTACTGTATGGTGGAGACTCCTTAGAGACTCTTTATGGTGTTGATACTGTTGGGGAGTACTGTGTGGAGACTCCCTTAGAGACTCTTTATGGTGCTGGTACTGTTGAGGGTACTGTATGGTGGAGACTCCCTCAGAGACTCTTTGAATTATTTGGTGCTGTTGAGGAGTACTGTATGGTGGAGACTCCCTTAGAGACTCTTTATGGTGTTGGTACTGTTGAGGAGTACTGTATGGTGGAGCCTCCCTTAGAGACTCTTTATGGTGTTGGTACTGTTGAGGAGTACTGTATGGTGGAGACTCCCTTAGAGACTCTTTATGGTGTTGGTACTGTTGAGGAGTACTGTATGGTGGAGACTCCCTTAGAGACTCTTTATGGTGTTGGTACTGTTGAGGAGTACTGTATGGTGGAGACTCCCTTAGAGACTCTTTATGGTGTTGGTACTGTTGAGGAGTACTGTATGGTGGAGCCTCCCTTAGAGACTCTTTATGGTGTTGGTACTGTTGAGGAGTACTGTATGGTGGAGACTCCCTTAGAGACTCTTTATGGTGTTGGTACTGTTGAGGAGTACTGTATGGTGGAGACTCCCTTAGAGACTCTTTATGGTGTTGGTACTGTTGAGGAGTACTGTATGGTGGGCTACTCCCTCAGAGACTCTTTATGTTATGTTGAGGAGTACTGTATGGGTGGAGACTCCCTTAGGACTCTTTATGGTGTTGGTACTGTTGAGGAGTACTGTATGGTGGAGACTCCTTAGAGCATCTTATGGTGTTGGTACTGTTGAGGGTACTGTATGGTGGAGACTCCCTTAGAGACTCTTTATGGTGTTGGTACTGTTGAGGAGTACTGTATGGTAGAGACTCCCTCAGAGACTCTTTATGGTGTTGGTACTGTTGAGGAGTACTGTATGGTGGAGACTCCCTTAGAGACTCTTTATGGTGTTGGTACTGTTGAGGAGTACTGTATGGTGGAGACTCCCTCAGAGACTCTTTATGGTGTTGGTACTGTTGAGGAGTACTGTATGGTGGAGACTCCCTTAGAGGCTCTTTATGGTGTTGGTACTGTTGAGGAGTACTGTATGGTGGAGACTCCCTCAGAGACTCTTTATGGTGTTGGTACTGTTGAGGAGTACTGTATGGTGGAGACTCCCTCAGAGACTCTTTATGGTGTTGGTACAAACTTTTGGAGCTCAAGAGCCTCTGATTACACAACACTTGTTATGAAGCAGGTGAGGTGATTATTGTATTGTATAATCAGTAAACGTTGAATAATTGTGTGAATATCTGATGATTATTAAATATATTGGAACACCTTGGCCACGCCTGAATGTTTGCCGGCTTATATGGTATTGGAACACCTTGGCCACGCCTGAATGTTTGCCGGCTTATATGGTATTGGAACACCTTGGCCACGCCTGAATGTTTGCCGGCTTACAAGGCATTGGAACACCTTGGCCACGCCTGAATGTTTGCCGGCTTATATGGTACTGGAACACCTTGGCCACGCCTGAATGTTTGCCGGCTTATAAGGTATTGGAACACCTTGGCCACGCCTGAATGTTTGCCGGCTTATAAGGTACTGAAACACCTTGGCCACGCCTGAATGTTTGCCGGTTTATAAGGTACTGGAACACCTACAGATGTTTGTTGCTGATAATATAAAGTTTGTGCAGTGATCCATCCAGTGTATTACTGAGCCTCTTATATTTACTGCAGTTAATCACCAGTACTCTACAGTAAAGAGGAATTCACAGTTTTATATATTTTTGGGGGGTTTAAGTCAGATTTTGTGTTAACAATAGGAAGGTTGCAGTGAACATCCTGCATGCTACTAACCTAACCTAACCTTACCCCCCCAGAGTACAGGACTGGCGTGACTGATGGCTCACTCAACACACCACTAATGCTCCACCAACCCTGCCTCACCTGGGATTGAACCTGTCTCTCATGGATTGGAAGTCCAATACACTTCCATATGAATCTACTATATAGTGTGTGTGTAATTAAAGTACACCAATTCCCCCATTAAAGTTGTTTCGGTCAACGTCGTTTCGTTATAACGTCTTTGAAAAAAATTATGTATGAACCCGATTGGTTGATAACAGTTGGCTGTGACCAGCGTTGACCACATGTTTGTGTGTTGTGTTCAGTGGTTGATAACAGTTGGCTGTGACCAGCGTTGACCACATGTTTGTGTGTTGTTGTTCAGTGGTTGATAACAGTTGGCTGTGACCAGCGTTGACCACATGTTTGTGTGTTGTTGTTCAGTGGTTGATAACAGTTGGCTGTGACCAGCGTTGACCACATGTTTGTGTGTTGTTGTTCAGTGGTTGATAACAGTTGGCTGTGACCAGCGTTGGCCACATGTTTGTGTGTTATTGTTCAGTGGTTGATAACAGTTGGCTGTGACCAGCGTTGACCACATGTTTGTGTGTTGTTGTTCAGTGGTTGATAACAGTTGGCTGTGACCAGCGTTGGCCACATGTTTGTGTGTTATTGTTCAGTGGTTGGTTGATGCTCTTCAAACATTCACTTTAAATACAATTATAAATTTATTTGAGCCCAAGAACAGTGGTGGTAAACATGCATTATGCACCACTACTGGTTGTGGTCACAGGCGAGTGTTACAAAGTTAACTGGTAACACAAGTGACATTATGGAAAGAATGTTGAACATGTGGATCAACAAAACTTTCCATATTAGTTGTTCTCCATACAGGTGAAAAGTGTAAGTTTATTATAAACTTTAAAACAACAAGAAGGTGATAGTGAAGTAGTGGTTTACAGGAACCTAACAACAACGTTAATGGGGGAATTGATGTACAGTAATGTGTTATCTGGTCATAGCTGGGGGGGTTCTCACTCACTTAACCTGTCTTCTTATTATTAACAGAGATATTTTAAGTAATCAAACTCTAGAAATACTTTTGATATGACAGTTTACCCTCTTGTGCTGGCCCACGGTGGCTCTCTTGTTTCACTCCTCTTGTTGAGTCTCCTCTAATGCTGCCACAGACTTGTACATTAAGAGTCCCTCCTCCTCCTCCTCCTCCTTCACCACCCCCTCCACCCACCTCCTCCTTCTCCTCTACCACCTCCTCTTCCACCACCTCATCCCCCTCCTCCTCCACCACCACCTTCACCACCTCCTTGTTGCTTAAGGTAATAAAGATAAATCTTCTCAACCATCCTGCTGACGTGTTAGGACTTAAGGCCAATATACTGTACTTAGAGAATATTTTATACTGTATTAGATAGACAGATAAATGGCAGGTTTGGTATTAGACGGCTGGTGAGGACGACCGCCTCTAGCAGCGTACAGTACACAGACCTTGAGTGTGTGTGCTACTGGTACTCACACTGAAGGAGCATTGCTATAATCTCCTGTCTTTCTTACCTTAGATTATAGACATTATACAGTAATTATTATTGATAGCCATGTGATATAATTTACATCCTGGTATTTATTGGATGATGCAGATGTACCGTAGCTTCTTGTAGACCACCGGGGAGAGGTGTCTTGTTCACCATTACCGGACTACATAAGTAAACACTTGGTTATCCTTCACCAGACAACATATTGAGACTTTATAGATATGGTGACCCGAGGCTTTGATAAACAGATTATTGCTAGTCATAGTTAATGATGAGTAAAACTATTTAGGTTGATCTTGAAGGGGTGAGGCATCCCAGTTAAGTAAAGTACAGGTACAATGTATTTGAACAACCTGAGGCCTTCATTTTGTTTGAAGAAATACATTAAATGTTGTGTATTAAGTATCAGTATGTGCAGTATTAGTAATATTATCTACATACTGTACTGCACTATCATATCAATGTGTACCCTCTATAATGGTAACTTATACACTACATGTACTAAGTTTGAAATAAATGACAAAACTGTATTTTTTTCTTTCAATACCATATAGTTTCACCATATTGTATGTTTATTTATATGTACAGTACACATTTTCTTGTTGTGTTATGATACCAAAGGCAGACAATATGGAAATGTACAACACCAATTGAAGAGAATTGAACCCTATTGAGTACATGCAAGTTCAATAATTTATAAAGCTAATTTATGTCTAGGTTTGTTATGTACAACTTGCAAAGCCCTTGTGGTCAGACCCCAGGGAGTGGTGGCTGGGTCATTAACCTTATGATTCTTTACCAACCAGTAATATGATAAGTTAACTCCTCCCTTATGACAACTGTTTATCTCTCAAAGAGGAAGAATATGGCTGCCAAGGTTAGAGGTGTGTGGTGGTCTTAGTCTGGAGTACTTCACATTGTCTGTCCATCAGTTGTCACACTGACTGCAGCTCAGCCTGCTGTCTCCAGTGGCCAGACTCCTCTTGTCAGGTGCGGTCCCTACACTCTCCTGCCACCTTCATCTCCTGTTTTCAGTGTAGCTAAGTGCTATTGGCTCACTGAGTCTCAGCTCTTTACAGAGGTTTGTGCTGAGATACATTGTCTCATGTGGTACAAGCACAGTCAGGCTATTTCTATAGAAATGGCAATGATTTTCTGTATATGTAATGTATTTCACGGGTCAAAGGGAGGCTCAGGAACGTAACTCCCGTATTTTATCTATTTCTCATGGGGAAAATTGATCCGCTTAACGTTGTTTAGTATAACGTTGTGTTTTCAGGAACGTAACCCCCGACAATAAGTGAGGACTTACTGTATCTCCAAGGAAGAGAAGAGAGCACCAGGTTTTAAAGAGGCAAAAGACCGCTTGACGTTGTTGCTTGGTGTGAACACTGCTGGCGACTTCAAGCTGAAGCCTATGCTGATTTCTCGCACTGCTAACCCACAGGCCCTGAAAGGTTACTCTAAGGATCACCTTTCAGTGATCTACAAGGCAAACAAGAAGGCATGGATAACCGGCGCCATTTTCAGCCAGTGGTTATACATGTACACTGTCCCTGCAATGAAGGAATACTGTGCCAAGGAGAACCTTGACTTCAAAATTCTTCTGATCCTTGACAATGCTCCAGCTCGTCCTCCCAAACTCATCGACTTGCATGACAGTGTAAAAGTTGTATTCCTGCCTCCCAACACGACAGCACTGATGCAGCCTATGGACCAAGGCGTCATCGCCGCATTCAAGGCGTATTATTTACGCCGTTCTATGGCCCAGCTGCTCAAGGCTACAGGCGGAAAAAATAAACCTACGATCCGAGAATATTGGTGCAGCTTCAACATTCTTCATGCAATTGACAACATTGGCAAGGCATGGGAAGAGGTTTCAGAAAGTTGCCTGAATGATATGTGGCGTAAATTGTGGCCCGAGTGTGTCAACAGTTTTACGGGATTCACGGACTTAGTCCCAGCTGTGAATAGGGATATCCTCAGCTTGGCTAGACAGGCAGGCTTTGATGAGCTGGAATCAGAGGATATTGAGGACGTCCTGGCATCCCATACAGAAGAGCTCACCAACGAAGATTTGCAACAACTAACAGAACACAGTCCTGTTGAAGACAACGACGAAGAACCTCAACGAACTCTAACTACCAAGAGGATGGCAGAAGCGTTCAACATGATCCAGCAAGGTAAGCAAATCCTTGTAGATGTCGACCCAAACAGAGAAGGTAGCTCAAAGGTTCAACGCAGCATTGATGACAGTCTTGGTTGTTACACTGAGATGTGTAAGGAGAAGAAGAGTAGCACCAAGCAGTCAACACTGGATTTATTTTTCCATCGCGGGACGGCAGAAGGAGCTTCTTCACAACAGCCGGCAGCGGAGGAGGAGCAAACAACAATGGAGGAGGAGCAAATAGCGGTGGAGGAACCCCAGTCAGAACAGGAGGAGGCAGCCGCAGAGTCTCAGTGACTCTCCACCCTCGTCCTCTTTCATCCTCCTCCTCCGCCATACTCCTCCCCTCCTGCCATCTGCCTCCTCCACTTCACTACCCACCACACACTCGCTCTACCACCTCTGCCCATCAGTGAGTACCAATACAAATTTAGTAGTTGTATATGTATGCATTATTTTCTAAAGAAATGGCAATGATTTTCTGTATATGTAATGTATAATGTCGCGTTTTTAGGAACATAACCCCGACGTTAAGCGAGGACTTAATGTATCTTGTTTTGAGGATATTTCAACTTTGTTTACCACCCAACCCCCGGTTTTGTCTGGTGTGTGAGGTAGTAAAGGTTGATGCTTCACTCAGCTATTACAGGTGTTACTGTGGAGTGATTAATATGTGCAGGAGCAGCCTTCACACCACCCTCCTCCTCCCACACGTACATATGTACAAAAATAATGTACTCGTACGTCCCAGCTCTGGAATATGTCACTGTTTTGATTGTTACATAAGCACTTGTGTATTCAGTGTTAAATAATCATGTCCACTACACTAGAATACACAACACAGTGTCACAATGTATAGAACATAATGTTTAACATTGAATTTAAGGTCATCACACCCAGATTCTCTCAGGCAGGAGGTCGAGATGTGGGTCGAAGATCAGCAGTTGGTCTTCCTCTGTGAAAACCTTACTGGTGATGTAACAGACCGAGGTGGGAATTCAGATGTGTAAGAAAATGTGAGTTAAAGATGATCCAAATGAAGGTAATGTGTTAATAGAGGGGTTACCAGAGTTTCTTAAGGATGGGCAGAACTATAGGTGAGAGAAAGATGAGGGATTTGAAGAAGTGAAGCAGGTGAACAAAAACACTGATTTAGAGACGAGAGGCAAGATACTGTCAGGGCTGTAGTGCTTTGTCCACCCTGAGGGAAGAGTGGATACAGTTAACTTTGTCCACCCTGAGGGAAGAGTGGATACAGTTAACTTTGTCCACCCTGAGGGAAGAGTGGATACAGTTAACTTTGTCCACCCTGAGGGAAGAGTGGATACAGTTAACTTTGTCCACCCTGCTTTGTCACCCTGAGGGAAGAGTGGATACAGTTAACTTTGTCCACCCTGAGGGAAGAGTGGATACAGTTAACTTTGTCCACCCTGAGGAAGAGGATACAGTTAACTTTGTCCACCCTGAGGGAAGAGTGGATAGTTAACTTTGTCACCCCTGAGGAAGAGTGGATGTTTAACTTGTCCACCCTGAGGGAAGAGTCCACCCTGGATACAGTTAACTTTGTCCACCCTGAGGGAGAAGGTGGATACAGTTAACTTGTCACCCTGGGAGGGAAGAGTGGATACAGCTAACTTTGTCCACCCTGAGGGAAGAGTGGATACAGTTAACTTTGTCCACCCTGAGGGAAGAGTGGATACAGTTAACTTTGTCCACCCTGAGGGAAGAGTGGATACAGTTAACTTTGTCCACCCTGAGGGAAGAGTGGATACAGTTAACTTTGTCCACCCTGAGGGAAGAGTGGATACAGTTAACTTTGTCCACCTATCTTATATTACAGACGGGCAAGGGGTGACCTAATAGAGGTGTATAAGCATCTCAGGGGGCACTACTCAGTCTAGTGTCCTTACTTGGAGCTGGCGGACGCTCGCCCCACAAGGGGTCACAGCTCAAGATTGAAGAAGCCGCAAGTCCAGAAAACTGTGAGGGCAAACTTTTTCGGAGTGAGGGTTGTGAACTCTTGGAACAATCTGCCAGAGACTGTTGTGATGGCAACGAGTGTGAGGTTATTCAAGACCAGACTCATCCTAAACTGGAGCAGGTACAGATAAATCCAGGAGCCAGTTCATGCCCAGTAATTGCCAACAGTGTGAAACAGAGACGTAACCGATCGCCCAAGCGGCTAACGAGCCTATCAATGGTGAAGAGGATAGAGTAAAGTGAAGTAAAGTAAAGGTTGTTTGTCCTGAACTTTACTCACTTATGTAAGTGTAACCACCTTCCTTGTTTCCTCTTTACGTGTGTTGTGTTTAGTTACTGTAATACAAACACAGTACATTAGTTGCTTTCTCATGGACCGTGAATCATCTAGCAGGTATATTTTAGAGAAGATTTAGACAGGTGATTTTCCACAGAGGAGTCAGTATTGAATACAAGGCGTGAACGATGCTGAAATGAAAGAAGAGTTGGGTGTACTGCCAGAGTCCTGGGTGGAGCCTTCCACCTCTAAGCCCAGAGGAACTCTATTCTCAGTGCCCCTTTCTGGGTAGAACTCGGGCATGTTATTGCTGTCGTCACTTTATATGAAAAAAAGACTTAGAGAAAATAAGTGTTATTTGCATACAGGGGGTCATATGAAAGCCTGAACTACAGACCACATCAAGGCTACTACTAGCGTGTGTAATAGAGGGGCAATGTAAGTGTGGTACAGTACCTTGGACCAGGTGTTAAACAACTGTACATGACAGCAAGTTATAATGGTTGCACAGGTACAATACCACTATATTATAGGAATACACTAACTCAGTAACCCCTCATCAATAAGTAACTCTGACAACTGTACAGACAGGCTCACGGCCTGACTGGACATTGACATCTCTTCCAAACAGACGTGGCAAGATTACCTCCAAGATACACTTAAAATCCTGAGCAAGATGGGGAACTTACTGTATATAAAACTTGTTTTTTTCTTCAGGGTGTCACACGTTACACAGACAATAAGTTATTGAATATAAGCTTCTGGAACGGGGTGGTAATATCGACAATATTTACCAAGATTTTGCCAAGGCTTTCGACAGTGTACCCCACGAAAGGCTGAAAATCAAACTGGAAGGGTACGGAATTCGGGGAAATGTCCTAGCGTGGATAGAAGACTTTCTACATGACCACAAGCAGTGTGTGGTGATTAATGGCACGAAATCGTCATCTGTCCCTGTCACAAGTGGGGTACCACAGGGCAGTGTATTGGGCCCGCTGTTGTTTGTTTGTTTCATAAATGACATGCCTGATGTTGTACACTCCTCCATACAAATGTTTGCCGATGACGCCAAGTTATTTCGGGAAATCAAGAACCAAGCGGACTGTGAAGAGCTGCAGAAGGATCTCTGTGAGCTTCAAGAATGGTCGAAGAAATGGTTGTTGAGATTCAATGTCACGAAGTGTAAGAGAATGCACCTGGGGCGTACCAACGGTAAGGAGGCGTATCATATGTCCCAACGGGATGAAGAAACTGCATTAGTTGAGACTGTGTGTGAGAAGGACCTAGGTGTGTATGTTGACAATGAGCTGAAGTTCTCGGGCCATTGTGAGAAGAAGGTAAATTAGGCAAATAAATTATTGGGTCTTATAAGAAGGTCGTTTAGATATCTAGACGGTCCGTCCCTCGTAACGATCTTCAGGAGTGAAGTGCTTCCCCATCTGGAGTACTGTCACCCTGTCTGGTCCCCGAGATATGCTAGGGACTGTCAGTTGGTTGAAAATGTTCAATGGAGGGCCACCAGACTGGTGCCTGCACTTCGGCACCTCAACTACCCTGAAAGATTGGAGCGCCTGAACTTGCCTAGGTTATACTACAGACGGGCAAGGGGGGACCTAGTTGAGGTGTATAAGCATCTCAGGGGGCACTACTCAGTCGAGTGTCGTTACTTGGAGCTGGCGGACGCTCGCCCCACAAGGGGTCACAGCTCAAGATTGAAGAAGCCGCAAGTCCAGAAAACTGTGAGGGCAAACTTTTTCGGAGTGAGTGTTGTGACGGCACCGAGTGTGAGCTCTTTCAAGACCAGACTTGACCAACACTGGAGCGGGTTCAGGTACATTCAGGAGCCGGTGCATGCCCAGTACTTGCCAACAGTGCGTGACAGAGACGTGACCGATCGCCCAAGCGGCTAACAAACCGATCAGTGGTGAAGAGGATAAAAGTAAAAAAAAAGTATAAAAATGACCCTGGATAAACTCTTCAACAAAAAAGTAAATATTGGTTACCACAGACCCGACGGCCTATGAGGGGCAGTTTGAATAGAGTACAAGACACTGTAAATAAAGCTTCACTTTCACAACTGTAATGGTAGGTATCCATTACCTATGGGTGAAGTGGAGTTACCCTGAGCCCGATCCAACACACTGTAGGTCGGGAGGCGAGCACTGTGTCCACTCAGCCACCACACGTGATGGTCACGGACTACATCCCTGACAAGGCCAGTGATCACTATCTTGAGGTGGCTGCAGTATCAACACATACAGTCAGCATCAGTTTGATCAGTTTTAATACTGTACATCAAACTATGAGTGAAAGGTCCAGTTTATTTCAACATTGTAAGTCTCCACGATTATTGAATGTATCAAACTAATATTATTTATAAGTTGTTAATTCAGTGTTTAATGAATAATGGATAGTAATCTCATTAACCGGTGACCTAAATGACCACAACGTGTAGTTATTGTGTAATGTGACTGTTAGAAAAAACTTCTCTGGCATTCCTTGGGTGTGACGTCAACAACGGGGAACTAATTAAGTCATTAACTTAAATATCGGATTTTTTCTTAATAAAACTTATGTTATCATTGAAGAAATATTTGTGATTACAATTTTCTCGTTAATTCTCGAAATATAATTGAAGGTTACAAGTTTAGACATAAAACATGGTAAAGGTTTGTGAGTGATGGTGGGCGGAGCGGCGAGGAGGAGCAGCACTAATGACGGTAAATGTTAGAATACATACACGAACAACACCAGGCGCATAATAAATTTAAAAAAACCCACAAAATATACCAAACTTAAGTTTATTTAACTAAAAAATAAATATATACAATTTTGGGTTAGAATAGTATAAGTTGGGATCATTTTTGTCTACATAGTTGGTCAATAGGTGTACGGCCTTGTTCGTGGTAGAAAAGTTAACATTAGTGTCGTTTCCCCAGTGACGTCAGGGTTTGTGTACAGCTGACATGTCCGGGTGTTAACTGCCCTCACTATGGTAGTCCGGGTGTTAACTGTCCTCATTATGGTACTAACCCACTCATAGAAACCCGTCCCACTTAAATAAGGTAAGTCAGAGTTATTCAGTATGTACACCACTAGAACTTGTTAAATAATAATGGTTATATGGCAGAGGTCAGTCCCTTATACATAGTGTGGGGGTCACAATTTACCTAACCTAACCTAACCTAACCTAACCTAACCTAACCTAAACACTAACTTTTATCCTTCAAAACGTGACGTTAACACCTCATTAATACCAAACATTGAATAAGGAAACAATGACAAGAGACACATATGGTTACTATTTTTTCAGCAGGTCAAGTTGTTTTAATGGTAGTTGACACAGCTAGTAATTGTAACACATTTTTACAATATATATATTTTTTTTAACTTTGGTTGTTGTTTGTAGGAGAAATAAACACTGGTTAATATACTAGAATAATTTCATACTTGATTTAGTGATTATAAGTCATTGTGTGTCTCTGATGACCCAATGTGAACCTGTGTGCTTAATATCTATCAGTCTTTCTTTATATAATCTCTATATACTGTATAGCTATATATCTAGGCTATACACTGTTCATAAAGTTCTGTTATCATTTGAAACATTTATTATGTACAAAAACCATAATATATTGAAATGCAGCTTTTTTGGGCATTTGCTTCGGTGTAAAACAGAACTTAATTGTTATTCTTTCTTATGCAAAAAAACTGTATATGTTATTGTTTTTTGTCATCCAGTGAATTTTTAGGATTTTCAGTTAGGTTAGGTTGAAATTGTGGGTTTTTTTAATTGTTTTTTATGTGTCTTGAACGAGTCTGACCTTCTACCAAATAGGTGGACGACTGAAACGATAATGTTACCTGATGTTTTATGCTGTTTACACATAATAAATGTTTGAGATGAGAACAAGACTTTATGGACACACTGTATATTTACTTGTTTATATATCTTTAACTGTCTGTCTGTCTGTCTGTCTGTTTATCTCTATATAAAGGTATTTGTTTAAGGGTAATCCTGCAGCAGTTAGGGAACACTACAACACGTTCAGTTTCCTTCTTTTCCACAGATGTTCTTTTTATGATAGTAGTAGTAGTAGTAGTAGTAGTAGTAGTAGTAGTGGTAGTAGTAGTAGTATCCTGGTGAAGATTATCCTTGCCAGGTTCAGCCCACATCTTCTTGTAGACTGTCAAGGTTAACGGATGTTGCTTGAACTACTGTACACACTGGTCCAGATTGTTCCACTGCTCGTTGACTGAAAGCGTGTTTTCCTTTTTCTTTATTTGGTCTTTGTTTTTGTAATGTGTGGTTATGTCCTCTTAAATTTCCTTGTGAAAATTTTGTATCAGTCTACATTTTCATAACCATTCATTATGTTGTATGGGTCAGTTAAGTCTCCTCTACTGCTTCTCCCTCCCACAGTGGTTGATGCCCATTTTGCCAGTCTTTCCTCATAAGATAGATCAGTCAGTGATGGTATGATTTTTGTTAACTCTTCCATGCATTTTCTCAATACTATTAATCTGACCTCTGAGATACGGCGTCCACACCTGTACACAATATTCCTGGTGAGGTCAAATGTAGGTTAAATAGAGTCTTACAGAGTTCTTCATTTATGTAGGGAAACGTTTTCTTAACAGTTCCGAGTGACTGGTTCGCTTCTCCAATTCATTTTGCTCTATGACTCTTAAGCATTAAGTTGTTATTTATCACAATTCCAAGATCATTTTCTTCCTTTACCACATTCAGCCTTAGGTTATTCATATAATAATCAATATGGGGGTTATTATGCTGACATGCCTTACAGTACAGTAAAGTTTAACATGTATTCCTCTGACCAATTGTTCATCAGATTTAAATTTCTCTGCAATCTTGAAGTCTCCTCTGAGTCTATCTTTACCTCTTCATAGTTCTTGGTATCGTCGACAAATATTTTACACGTTGACGTATCAATTTCAGATGTTAGATCATTTATGTAGCTTATAAATAATGGGGGGCCAGTAACACTTCCCTGTGGAACTCCGCTGGTAACGGCTTTCCTGCTGGATTCCACTCCATTTATCACAACCTTCTGCTTTCTGCCACTTAGAAAATCCTCAATCCAGTTTAGGATCTGGCCTCTACTTCCCAACTTATTTAACTTATATATAAGTCTCTTACGTGGAACACAGTCAAAAGCTTTCTGGAAACCCAAAAAGACTACATTAAAATTTTATTCTCATCATCCCACATAAGCCAGTCATCAAAACTTTCTAGGAGGTTGGTTAAACACCATCTAAATCTTTAGAAGCCATGCTGCTGACAACATATTAACTTATTTTCTTCCAAATGCTCTATAATAACATTTCTCACCAATTTTTTTAACATTTTACACATGTCAGGTTAATAGGTCTGTAACTGGAGGCCAAGCTATGATCACCTTTCTTATACACAGCTGTAACCAGGGCTACTTTCCATTCGTTTGGGACTTTTCCACTTCCAAGTGATACATTATACATATGTGTTAATGGACATGCAAGTTGATCAGCTGCCTCTTTCAAAATTCTTGCATGTATACCGTCTGGCTCCATTGTTTTATTTGGGTTTAAACTCCCCAGCAACCTTTTCACTTGGTCTTGTGTCACTTCAATATTATATACACTGTACTAGGGTCTGCAACAGGGCCCTTATACTGGAACCTTTTCACTTGGTCTTGTGTCACTTCAATATTATATACACTGTACTAGGGTCTGCAACAGGGCCCTTATACTGGAACCTTTTCACTTGGTCTTGTGTCACTTCAATATTATATACACTGTACTAGAGTCTGACACAGGGCCCTTATACTGGAATGGCTCAATAATTTAATCCATGATAAACATTTTTGCAAAATCATTGAAATATAATAAATCTTCATTCTCCTCTACATTAAAGAACGACTTAAAATAGTCATTTAATGCTGCACTAGTTTCCTTTTCAGACTCTGTGCTTTCTGAATTATTTGTGTGTAATTATAACACAGACACTCTTGACTTGTTCTTACTGTTTATATATTTATAAAATGATTTAACATTTCTCTTTTAACTCTTTACTATTAATCCTTCAAAGTTATTTTGACACTTTTAATGTCTTGTGCTGCTTGATGTCTGTTTTTAATATATTCCTTAAAACTGTGATTATTCTTATTCGTCAAGTTCCTCTTCCATGCCACACGCCTTGTATATAGTCAGGCACTTTGTTCCACCACGTTGGTTTGTTTTTATTATCATAATTCAAACACTTTTTCAGTATACTGTACATTGGTTTATAATATTCAACACATTATTACTGAAAAATCTTCCACTTTTCATGAATATAGTTTATATTCAAGTCATACATTTCTGTCCAATCATGAGCCCCTAAAGCATTCCTGAGCTCTTGAAATCTACCATTGTTGAAATCATAACTTCACAGCATGGTCACTAGTGGCTCAATACTTCAACATTTACTCCCACAATAAGTAGATCTAGTAAATTGGGTTCATTTTCACCTCTTCCTCAGTGATCTGTTTCAATAACATATCCAAAAATATACTTGGAAAAGAGTTAATTTTTGTTAAATTAAAATCTACACAAAGTTTCCTCATGCAAGATTAGTTGCTGTTATTATTTGTACTAGTTTATTGTTCATTCCTCGACCATCCTTCCTGTAAGTAACTCCAACCATAATGTCCTCACATTTGATCTAGCACCTCCTTCACTATTCTGTTACTAAGTTCTTCTAGTAGAAACTGTACTGTATATGACTGCTCCACTTCTTTTATCCTGAGCATTTATGTAAGATGTCCCTATACCTGTATATCCTGGAATTCTATAATTTAGTGGGGATTCACAGTCCTTTTATTTACTAACGATTCTGCATTTGTGTACATACAACAATTTGTGATACAACATTGCCCAGAACCCAATAGAACCTGACCTAACCAACCCAACCTGATCTAACCAACCGAAGAAAACTACCTAACCTTACTTAACTTTGACCTGAACCTCTGCCGTAATAAACAAAAGTACTTATTTTGATATCTGATACTAATGAAAGCAACTTGTTGAAGCATCGTGGTGTAATATTATGTTTTTTGCGGATGCGACAGTACGTTGGGACTGAGCGGGTCGATTATAAACACACGATATGAGGTGACTCGGCAGATTTTTTGGAGGAGTATATTGTATATGATAAATAATTAATTCCTTCACGCACAAAGCTCGTAGATACATTATTTTAGTATCACATGATGAGTTCTTCACTGTGTTTTACCCCCACAATTCACCTCATCCTTCATGCCCTCCCCACTACATCTGATTTATGATCATTGAGAAAAAAAAAAATACATACAGAAATTAAAATATAAAGTTGTTATATCATTTTTATTACTTACTATCACCCAAAGAACATTTGTGGGTCAGTGAACAAAATCCAACAACTCCTTGTGGTGTTTGCTGTCCGCTCCTCATTCAGTAGTTGCCATACACAGAATTCTATAATGATTTGCATGTAGGGAGATAAAGTAGAAGAAAGATAATAAGAATACTTTACTCTATGGCATTTATGTTGAAAGATTTACTTTTAATTTCTTTAATTCAATTTCCATTACAAAATGCACATTTGATCACACAAAGTGGGCAGGGTTTTGAAGTACAGGCAAATTGGAGTGTGTAAACAGCCAAAAAACTGATGAAACCCGACCCGACCTGGCCCAACCCGACCCGACCCGACCTGACTTGGCCCAACCCGACCCGACCCGACCCGACCCGACCTGACCTAACCAAAGAAACCAGAAAGACCTTACCTAACCTCGACTGTGTGTAAGCTTACTGATCAACCCTGAAGACGTCAATAGTTGCAGCTTCGTTCTCTAATACTGTGCTGTACTTGACTAGTTGTACGTCAGTCTCCCATCACCAACCTTCATAGACAGACGCCATCTTACACACATCAACATTTGCTCAGTTGTTGGTAGGTGTAGGTGAGGCAGCAGGTGTTGGTAGGTGTAGGTGAGGCCGTGGGGTGTTGGTGGTGTAGGTGAGGCAGCAGGTGTTGGTGGGTGTAGGTGAGGCAGCAGGTGTTGGTGGGTGAGGCAGCAGGTTTGGTAGGTGTAGGTGAGGCAGCAGGTGTTGCTAGGTGTAGGTGAGGCAGCAGGTGTTGGTGGGTGTGGGTGAGGCAGCAGGTGTTGGTAGGTGAGGCAGCAGGTGTTGGTAGGTGTAGGTGAGGGCAGTAGGTGTTGGTAGGTGTAGGTGAGGCAGCAGGTGTTGGTGGTGAGGGCAGCAGGTGTTGGTAGGTGTAGGTGAGGCAGCAGGTGTTGGTAGGGTGTAGGTGAGGCAGCAGTTGTTGGTGGGTGTAGGTGAGGCAGCAGTGTTGGTGGGTGTAGGTGAGGCAGCAGGTGTTGAGTGGGTGTAGGTGAGGCAGCAGTTGTTGAGTGGGTGTAGGTGAGGCAGCAGGTGTTGGTAGGTGTAGGTGAGGCAGCAGGTGTTAGTAGGTGTAGGTGAGGCAGCAGGTGTTAGTTGGTGTGGGTGAGGCAGCAGGTGTTGGTAGGTGTAGGTGAGGCGAGTGGGTGGTGGGTGTGGTGTGAGGGCAGCAGGTGTTGGTAGGTGTAGGTGGGGCAGCAGTTGTTGAGTGGGTGTGGGTGAGGCAGCAGGTGTTGGTGGGTGTGGGTGAGGCAGCAGGTGTTGGTAGGTGTGGGTAAGGCAGCAGGTGTTGGTGGGTGTGGGTGAGGCAGCAGGTGTTAGTTGGTGTGGGTGGGGCAGCAGGTGTTATGGGTGTAGGTGAGGCAGCAGGTGTTGGTGGTGTAGGTGAGGCAGCAGGTGTTGAGTGGGTGTAGGTGAGGCAGCAGGTGTTAGTGAGTGTAGTGGCAGCAGTTGTTAGTGGGTGTGGGTGAGGCAGCAGGTGTTGGTGGGGTGTGGGTGAGGCAGCAGGTGTTGTGGGGTGTAGGTGAGGCAGCAGGTGTTGGTAGGTGTGGGTGAGGAGCAGCAGGTGTTAGTGGGTGTGGGTGAGGCAGCAGGTGTTAGTGAGTGTGGGTGAGGCAGCAGTTGTTAGTGGGTGTAGGTGAGGCAGCAGATGTTGAGTGAGTGTAGGTGAGGCAGCAGGTGTTGAGGTGTGGGTGAGGCAGCAGGTGTTGGTAGGTGTAGGTGAGCAGCAGGTGTTAGGTGGATGTGGGTGAGGCGCAGGTGTTAGTGAGTGTGGGTGAGGCAGCAGGTGTTGGTAGGTGTAGGTGAGCCTGGAGTGTTGGTAGGTGTAGGTGAGAGCAGTTGTTGAGTGGGTGTGGGTGAGGCAGCAGGTGTTGGTGAGGTGTGGGTGAGGCAGCAGGTGTTGGTAGGTGTAGGTGGGGCAGCAGGTGTTGTTAGTGGGTGTGGAGGTGAGGGCAGCAGGTGTTAGTGGGTGTAGGTGAGGCAGCAGGTGTTGTTGGTGGGTGTAGGTGGGGGCAGCAGGTGTTGGTAGGTGTAGGTGGGTGAGGCAGCAGGTGTTGAGTGGGTGTAGGTGAGGAGCAGCAGGTGTTAGTGGGTGTGGGTGAGGCAGCAGGTGTTGGTGGGTGTGGGTGAGGCAGCAGGTGTTGGTGGGTGTGGGTGGGGGCAGCAGGTGTTGGTAGGTGTGTGGGTGAGGCAGCAGGTGTTAGTGGGTGTAGGTGAGGCAGCAGGTGTTAGTGGGTGTAGGTGAGGCAGCAGGTGTTAGTGGGTGTGGGTGAGGCAGCAGGTGTTAGTGGGTGTGGGTGAGGCAGCAGGTGTTGGTAGGTGTAGGTGAGGCAGCAGGTGTTAGTGGGTGTATGTGAAGCAGCAGATGTTCTTCCACCCTCCACCTACCTTTGGAGAGGAAGAGAGGTGGTGGGGGAGGAGGAAGTGGTGGGGAGGGAGGAAGCGGAGGAGGTGTTAGGGAGGAGTGGGAGGCGGAGGCTGAGGAGGTGATCGGCGTTCAGTTATCGTTGTTTGGTCGAACAGTCAACACACGAGGGTTACCGCCTCCTGCCACCGCCTTATGACTTGTTCTACTGTCACTACAGGTGAGTCCAACCACTGTAGTATGTGGTACAGTCCGACCACACTGTAGTATATGTACAGTCCCGACCACTGTAGTATGTGGTACAGTCGACCACACTGTAGTATGTGGTACAGTCCCGACCACACTGTAGTATGTGGTACAGTCCAGACCCACTGGTATGTGGTACAGTCCCCACACTGTAGTATGTGGTACAGTCCCCACCACTGTAGTATGTGGTACAGTCCGACCACACTGTAGTATGTGGTACAGTCCCGACCACACTGTAGTATGTGGTACAGTCCCGACCACTGTAGTATGTGGTACAGTCCCGACCACACTGTAGTATGTGGTACAGTCCGACACTGTAGTCTGTGGTACAGTCCCGCACACTGTAGTCTGTGGTACAGTCCGACCACACTGTAGTCTGTGGTACAGTCCCGGACCACACTGTAGTATGTGGTACAGTCCCGCCACCTGTAGTCTGTGGTACAGTCCCGACCACACTGTAGTATGTGGTGTCCCGCCACACTGTAGTCTGTGGTACAGTCCCGACCACACTGTAGTCTGTGGTGCTGTGAGAATGGGTTGTAGTGTGTTAACTGTGACCCGTTGTAGTGAGTTAACTGACCCGTTGTAGTGTGTTAACTGACCCGTTGTAGTGTGTTAACTGACCCGTTGCAGTGAGTTAACTGTGACCCGTTGTAGTGAGTTAACTGTGACCCGTTGTAGTGAGTTAACTGACCCGTTGTAGTGAGTTAACGTGACCCGTTGTAGTGTTAACGACCCGTTGTAGTGTGTTAACTGACCCGTTGTAGTGTGTTATGACCCGTTGTAGTGTTTACGTTGTTGTTAACTGTGACCCGTTGTATTGTAACTGACCGTTGTAGTGTGTTAACTGTGACCCGTTGTAGTGTTAACTGCACCCGTTGTAGTGTGTTAACTGCGACCCATTGTAGTGTGTTAACTGTGACCCCTGTGTTTGTAGTGTGTTAACTGACCCGTTGTAGTGTGTACTGTGACCCGTTTAGTGTGTTAACTGTGACCCGTTGTAGTGTGTTAACTCGACCCGTTGTGTGTGTTAACTGCCCGTTGTAGTGTGTTAACTGACCCGTTGTAGTGTGTTAACTGCTGACCCGTTATGGTGTGTTAACTGTGACCGTTGTAGTGTTAACTGTGACCCGTTGATGTGCTGCTGACCCGTTGTAGTGTGTTAACTGACCGTTGTAGTGTGTTAACTGACCCGTTGGTTACCGTTGTAGTGTTACCCGTTGTAGTGTGTTAACTGTGACCCGTGTAGTGTGCTATACCCGTTGTGTAACTGACCCGTTGTAGTGTGTTAACTATGACCCGTTGTAGTGTGTGCTTGTGACCCGTTGTAGTGTGTTAACTGTGACCCGTTGTAGTGTGTTAACTGTGACCCGTTGTAGTGTGTTAACTGTGACCCGTTGTAGTGTGTTGCTATGACCCGTTGTAGTGTGTTAACTGTGACCCGTTGTAGTGTGTTAACTGTGACCGTTGTAAGTGTGTTAACTGTGACCCGTTGTAGTGTGTTAACTGAACCGTTGTAGTGTGTTACTGTGACCCGTTGTAGTGTGTTAACTGTGACCCGTTGTAGTGTGTTAGCTGACCCGTTGTAGTGTGTTAACTGATGCCCGTTGTAGTGTGTTAACTGTGACCCGTTGTAGTGTTATTCTGACCCGTTGTAGTGTGTTAACTTGACCCGTTGTAGTGTGTTAACTGTGACCCGTTGTAGTTGTTAACTGACCCGTCGTAGTGTGTTAACCGCCGTCGTAGTGTGTTAACTGTGACCCGTTAGAGTGTTAACTGACCGTTGTGTGTTAACTGTGATCCGTGTGTTAACGTTGTAGTGTGTCTATGACCCGTTGTAGTGTGTTAACTGTGACCCGTTGTAGTGTGTTAACTGAACCGTTGTAGTGTGTTAACTGTGACCCGTTGTAGTGTGTTAACTGTGATCCGTTGTAGTGTGTTAACTGTGACCCGTTGTAGTGTGTTACTGTGACCCGTTGTAGTGTGTTAACTGTTACCCGTTGTAGTGTGTTAACTGACCCGTTGTAGTGTGTTAACTGTGACCCGTTGTAGTGTGTTAACTGACCGTTAGTGTGTTAACTGTGACCCGTTGTAGTGTGTTAACTGACCCGTTGTGTATGTTAACGACCCGTTGTAGTGTGTTAACTGTGACCCGTTGTAGTGTGTTATGACCCGTTGTAGTGTTTAACTGTGACCCGTTGTAGTGTGTTAACTGTGACCCGTTGTAGTGTGCTATGACCGTTGTAGTGTGTTAACTGTGACCCGTTGTAGTGTTAACTGTGACCCGTTGTAGTGTGTTAACTGTGACCCGTTGTAGTGTGTTAACTGTGACCCGTTGTAGTGTGTTAACTGTGACCCGTTGTAGTGTGTTTTGACGTTGTAGTGTGTTACTTGTGTGTTTAACTGTGACCCGTTGTAGTGTGTTAACTGTGACCCGTTAGTGTGTTAACTGTGACCCGTTAGTGTGTTAACTGTGACCCGTTGTAGTGTTAACTGTGACCCGTTGTAGTGTGTTAACTGACCCGTTGTAGTGTGTTAACTGTGACCCGTTGTAGTGTGTTAACTGTACCCGTTGTAGTGTGTTATGACCCGTTGTAGTGTGTTAACTGTCCGTTGTAGTGTGTTAACTGACCCGTTGTAGTGTGTTAACTGACCCGTTGTAGTGTGTTAACTGTGACCCGTTGTAGTGTGTTAACTTGACCCTAGGTTAACTGACCGTTGTAGTGTGTTAACTGTGACCGTTGTAGTGTTAACTGACCCGTTGTAGTGTGTTAACTGGCCCGTTGTAGTGTGTTAACTGACCCGTTGTAGTGTGTTAACTGACCCGTTGTAGTGTGTTAACTGACCCGTTGTAGTGTGTTAACGTGACCCGTTGTAGTGTGTTGCTTGACCCGTTGTAGTGTGTTAACTGTGACCCGTTGTGTGTATGTTAACTGTGACCCGTTGTAGTGTGTTAACTGTGACCCGTTGTAGTGTGTTAACTGTGACCCGTTGTAGTGTTAACTGTGACCCGTTGTAGTGTGTTAACTGTGACGCTGTAGTGTATTAACTGACCGTTGTAGTGTGTTAACTGACCGTTGTAGTGTGTTAACTGTGACCGGTTGTTAACTGACCCGTTGTAGTGTGTTAACTGCCCGTTGTAGTGTGTTAACTGAACCGTTGTAGTGTGTTAACTGTGACCGTCGTAGTGTGTTAACTGCTGACCCGTTGAGTGTTAACTGTGACCCGTTGTAGTGTGCTGTATATACTGTGACCCGTTGTAGTGTGTTAACTGTGACCCGTTGTAGTGTGTTAACTGTGACCCGTTGTAGTGTGCTGTGACCCGTTGTAGTGTGTTAACTGTGACGTTGTAGTGTGTTAACTGTGACCCGTTGTAGTGTGTTAACTGTGACCGTTGTAGTGTGTTAACTGTGACCGTTGTAGTGTGTTAACTGACCCGTTGTATGTGTTAACTGCCGTTGTGTGTTAACTGCCGTGTGTGTAACTGTGACCCGTTGTAGTGTGTTAACTGTGACCCGTTGTAGTGTGTTAACTTGACCCGTTGTAGTGTGTTAACTGTGACCCGTTGTAGTGTGTTACTGCACCGTTGTAATGTGTTACTGTGACCCGTTGTAGTGTGTTAACTGTGACCCGTTGTAGTGTGTTAACTGTGACCCGTTGTAGTTGTAATGTCTTACGTCGTAGTGTGTTAACTGTGACCCGTTGTAATGTGTTAACTGTGACCCGTTGTAATGTGTTACTGTGACCTTGTAATGTGTTGGATCTGTGTGCAGTGATATTTTTGGTTGTTCCTCCTGCTCTCCCCTCCTCCCCTCCACCCCAGTATAGTGAGGTAGAATGACACGCGGGTTTCTTTACCGCTTGAGATGTGAAGTGAATGATGGTGTGGGTGTGGTGTGGGGTGTGGTGTAGTGTAATGGCGGAAAAAGTAGTCCAGTGACCGCTGGTAACCTGAAAGCCTCATCTCAGGTATTCTTGTGTGACTCCTAGTGTGTGTGGTGGTGTGGCACTGTATGTATGGTAGGTGTGGCACTGTATGTATGGTGGGTGTGGCTACTTATGTATGGTAGGTGTGGCACTGTGTATGTATGGTAGGTGTGGCACTGTATGTATGGTAGGTGTGGCACTGTATGTATGGTCGGTGTGGCATATGTATGTGGGGTGTGTGCACTGTATGTGGGTAGGTGTGGCTGTATGTATGGTAGGTGTGCTGTATGTATGGTAGTTATGGCACTGTATGTATGGTAGGTGTGGCACTGTATGTATGGTAGGTGTGCACTGTATGTATGGTAGGTGTGGCACTATGTAAGGTGGCTTTTGCATATGTATGGTAGGTGTGGCACTGTATGTATGGTAGGTGTGGCACTGTATGTATGGTCGGTGTGGCACTGTATATGGTAGGTGTGGCTGTATGTATAGTAGGTGTGCACTGTATGTGTATGGTAGGTGTGCACTGTATGTATGGTAGGTGTGGCTGTGTATGTATGGTAGGTGTTGGCACTGTATGTATGGTGGGTGTGGCACTGTATGTATGGTGGGTGGCACTGTATGTATGGTAGGTGTGGCACTGTATGTAATAGTGGTGTGTAACTGTATGTATAGTGGTGTGTGTATGTATGGTAGGTGTGGCACTGTATGTATGGTAGGTGTGGCACTGTATGTATGGTAGGTGTGGCACTGTATGTATGGTAGGTGTGTGTATGTATGGTAGTGTGGCACTGTATGTATGGTAGGTGTGGCACTGTATGTATGGTAGGTGTGGCACTGTAATGTATGGTGTTGCACTGTATGTATGGTAGGTGTGGCACTGTATGTATGGTAGGTGTGGCACTATGTATGTATGGTAGGTGTGGCACTGTATGTATGGGGTGTGGCATGATATGTATGTATGGTAGGTGTGGCACTGTATGTATGGTAGGTGTGGCACTGTATGTATAGTAGGTGTGCACTGTATGTATAGTAGGTGTGGCACTTATGTATGGTAGGTGTGGCACTGTATGTTATGGTAGGTTTGGCATATGTTGTAGTAGGTGTGGCACTGTATGTATGGTAGGTGTGTACTGTATGTATAGTAGAGTGTGGCTCTTATGTATAGTAAGTGTGCACTGTATGATATGGTAGGTGTGTACTGTATGTATGGTCAGTTAGTAGCACTTATGTATAATAGGTGTAGCACTATGTATGTATAGTAGGTGTCTTTTGTATGTATAGTAGGTGTGTATGATGTATGTATAGTAGGTGTGTATATGTATAGTAGGTGTACACTGTATATATTAGGTGTACTGTATGTATAAGTCGGTGTGGCACTGCGCAAACTGTCTTATGTATAGTAGGTGTGGCACTGTATATATGTTAGGTGGCACTATGTAAGAATGGCTATATTTATATGGTATGGCACTGTATGTATGGTAGAGTGTGCACTGTATGTATAGTAGGTGTCTTTTCTTATGGTAGGTATTTTCATATGTATGGTGTGTGGCACTATGTATATTAGGTGTGCACTGTGTATGGTAGGTATGACTTTTACTATAACAGAGTGTTACACATATGTATGGTAGGTGTACTTCTATGTATAGTAGAGTGTGGCACTGTATGTTGTTAGGTGGCACTGTATGTATATGGAGTGTGGCACTGTATATAGTAGGTAACTTTATATATATGTAACTTATGTATAGTAGATTTAGCACTATATGTATAGTAGGGTAACTTATATATATAGTAAATTAGCACTATATGTATAATGGTACACTGTATTTATGGTAGGTTTGCAATGTATGTATAGTAGGTATACTATATATATTAGTGTGGCACTGTATGTATAGTATTACATATATGTATAGTCAGTGTACTTTTTATATAAGTATAGCACTATGTATGTAAAGTGTGGCACTGTATGTATGATGGAAGTGTAACACTTTATGTATAGTAGAGTGTAGCACTATATGTATAGAAGTATAATATTAACTGTATGTATGGTAGGTGTGGCACTGTATGTAGTAGGTGTGGCACTGTATGTATAGTAGGTGTGGCACTGTATGTATGGTAGGTGTGTACTATGTATATGGGTAACTATGTAATGGAGTGTGCACTGTATGTAATTGGAGTGTAGCACTGTATGTATAGTAGGATTTGGCACTGTATGTATGAAGGTGTGGCACTGTATGTATAGTAGGTGTGGCACTATATATATGGTAGGTGTGGCACTGTATGTATGTGGGTGTGGCACTGTATGTATGGTATGAGTGTGGCACTTTATGTATAGTAGGTGTGGCACTGTATTGTATAGTAGGTTAACATCTGTATGTATGGTAGGTGTGGCACTGTATGTATGGTAGGTGTGTCACTGCATGTATGGTAGGTGTGCACTGTATGTATGGTAGGTGTGTGTGTGGTGTGGCACTGTATGTATGGTAGGTGTGCACTGTATGTATGGTAGGTGTGGCACTGTATGTATGGTAGGTGTGTATGTATGTGGTAGGTGTGGCACTGTGTATGGTAGGTGTGCTTGTATGTATGGTAGGTGTGGCACTGTATGTATAGTAGAGTGTTGCACTGTATGTATAGTAGGTGTTGCACTGTATATGTATGGTAGGTGTATGTAATGTATGGTATTGTGATGTATGTATAGTGGGTGTGGCACTATGTTATGTAATTGTAGCCTGTATGGTAGGTGTGGCACTGTATGTATGGTAGGTGTTTACATATGTATAGTAGGTGTGGCACTGTATATATGGTAGGTGTGGCACTGTATGTATGGTAGGTGTGTACTGTATGTATGGTAGGTTGTGCTGTATGTATGTAGTGAAGTTAGTGGCACTGTATGTATAGTAGGTGTGCTTTATATATATATAGTAGGTGTGCTTATATATATAGTAGTGTGCACTGTATATGTATGTGGGTGTCACTGTATGTATGGTAGGGTATGGCACTGTATATGTATGGTAGGTGTGGCACTGTATATATATAGTAGTGTGCCTTATGTATGGTAGGTGTGGCACTGTATATGTATAGTAGGTGTGCCTGTATGTATGGTGGTGTGGCACTGTATGTATGGTAGGTGTGGCACTGTATGTATGGTAGGTGTGTACTGTATAGTAGGTGGCACTGTATATATGTGGAAGTGTGGCACTGTATGTATAGTAGGTGTGCACTGTATGTATATGGTAGGTGTGCCAATGTATATAGTAGGTTGGCACTGTATATGTAGGTATGCAACTTATGTATGGTAGAGTGTGTACTATGTATGGTAGGTGTAACACTATGTATATAGGTGTTGCACTATTATGTATATGTTGTACTGTATGTATGATGTGTGGCACTGTATGTAGTAGGTGTGGCACTAGTATGGTAGGTGTGGCACTGTGATGGTAGGTGTGGCACTGTATGTATAGTAGGTGTGGCACTGTATGTTGGGTGTGGCACTGTATGTATGGTAGGTGTGGCACTGTATGTATAGTAGGTGTGGCACTGTATGTATGGTAGGTGTGGCACTGTATGTATGGTAGGTGTGGCACTGTATGTATAGTAGGTGTGGCACTGTATGTATGGTAGGTGTGTGGCACTGTATGTATGGTAGGTGTGGCACCTGTGTATAGTAGGTGTGGCACTGTATGTATGTGGGTGTGTACTGTATGTATGTATGGTAGGTGTGCACTGTATGTATAGTAGGTGTGGCACTGTATGTATGGTAGGTGTATATGTATGGTAGGTGTGCCTTATGTATGGTAGGTGTGGCACTGTATGTATGTGGGTGTGGCACTGTGTAGTGGAGTGTGGCACTGTATGTATGTTAGTGTGGCACTGTATGTATGGTAGGTGTGGCACTGTATGTGTATAGTGAGTGTGGCACTGTATGTGGGTGTGGCACTATGTATGGTAGGTGTGGCACTGTATGTATGGTAGGTGTGGCACTGTATGTATAGTAGGTGTGCACTATATGTATATGGTAGGTGTGGCACTGTATGTATGGTAGGTGTGGCACTGTATGTATAGGTGTGGCACTGTATGTATAGTAGGTGTGGCACTGTATAGTAGGTGTGCCTTTTATGTATAGTAGGTGTGGCACTGTATATGTATAGTAGGTGTGCACTGTATGTATGGTAAGTGTGGCACTGTATGTATGGTAGGTGTGGCACTATATGTATAGTAGGTGTGCTTTTCATATGTATGTAGGTGTGGCACTGTATGTATGGTAGGTTAACCTGTATGTATAGTAGGTGTGGCACTGTATGTATGGTAGGTGTGCTATTTCTATGTATGGTGGGTGTGGCACTGTATGTATGTGGGTGGCACTGTATGTATAGTAGGTGTGTACTGTATATGTATGGTAGGTGTGGCACTATGTATAGGTAGGTGTGGCACTGTGTATGGTGAGGTGTGGCACTGTATGTATAGTAGGTGTGGCACTGTATGTATGGTAGGTGTGCACTATATGTATGGTAGGTGTGGCACTGTATGTATGGTAGGTGTGGCACTGTATATGTATGGTAGGTGTGCTTGTATTGTAGGTTCACTTGGTAGGTATGCACTGTATGTATAATGAGTATGCTACTGTATGTATAGTAGGTGTGCTTCTATGTATGGTGTGTACATATATGTATATGTCGGTGTCCTGTATGGTGTGTGTAACACTTATGTATAGTAGTGTGGCACTGTATGTATGGCAAGTTATTAGCACTGTATGTATAGTAGTGTGTACTGTATGTATGGTAGGTGGCACTGTATGTATGGTAGGTGTGTTACTTATGTATGGTAGGTGTGTACTATGTGTATATGGTGTGGCACTGTATGTATGGTAGGTGTGGCACTGTATGTATGGTAGGTGTGGCACTGTGCAGTAGGTGTGGCACTGTATGTATGGTAGGTGTGGCACTGTATGTATGGTAGGTGTGGCACTGTGTATGGTAGGTGTGGCTACTGTATGTATGGTAGGTGTGGCACTGTGTATTAGGTGTGGCACTGTGTATGTATGGTAGGTGTGGCACTGTATGTATGGTAGGTGTGGCACTGTATGTATGTATGGTAGGTGTGGCACTGTATGTATGGTAGGTGTGGCACTGTATGTATGGTAGGTGTGTGGCACTGTATGTATGGTAGGTGTGGCACTGTATGTATGGTAGGTGTGGCACTGTATGTATGGTAGGTGTGGCATGTATGTATGGTAGGTGTGGCACTGTATGTATGGTAGGTGTGGCACTGTGCGGTAGGTGTGGCACTGTATGTATGGTAGGTGTGGCACTGTATGTATGGTAGGTGTGGCTGTATGTATGGTAGTGGCACTGTGTATATGGTAGGTGTGGCACTGTATGCATAGGTGTGTGGCACTGTATGTATGTGGAGTGTGGCACTGTGTATGGTAGGTGTGGCACTGTATGTATGGTAGGTGTGGCACTGTGTATGGTAGGTGTGGCACTGTATGTATGGTAGGTGTGGCACTGTATGTATGGTAGGTGTGGCACTGTATGTATGGTAGGTGTGGCACTGTATGTATGGTAGGTGTGTATGTATGGTGGTGTGGCACTGTATGTATGGTAGGTGTGGCACTGTATGTATGGTAGGTGTGGCACTGTATGTATGGTCAGGTGTGGCACTGTATGTATGGTAGGTGTGGCACTGTATGTATGGTAGGTGTGGCTTTCGTAAGTAGGTGTGGCACTGTATG
>NW_024744651.1:37500-63089 GCF_018991925.1 Homarus americanus
GGAAGTGCCCAGATGGTGGTAGCCCAACATAAAGCTAACCTAACCCAACATAACATAAACCTAACCCTAACCAGCCAGGGTAGGGAGATGCCCAGATGGTGGTAGCAACATAAAGCTAACCTAACCCAACATAAAACAAAACAACCTAACCAGCCAGGTAGGGAATGCCCAGATGGTGGTAGTACCAACATAAAGCTAACTAACCCAACATAACATAACCTAACCTAACCAGCCAGGGTAGGGAGATGCCCAGATGGTGGTAGTAACCCAACATAAAGCTAACCTAACCCAACATAACATAAACCCTAACCTAACCAGCCAGGGTAGGGAGATGCCCAGATGGTGGTAGTACCAACATAAAGCTAACCTAACCCAACATAACATAAACTAACCTAACCAGCCAGGGTAGGGAGATGCCCAGATGGTGGTAGCCAACATAAAGCTAACCTAACCCAACATAACATAAAACTAACCTAACCAGCCAGGTAGGGAGATGCCCAGATGGTGGTAGTAACCCAACATAAGCCTAACCTAACCCAACATAACATAAACCTAACCTAACCAGCCAGGTAGACAGATGTGGTAGTAACCCAACATAAACTAACCTAACCAGCCAGGGTGAGAGAGATGCCCAGATGGTGGTAGTAACCCAACATAAAGCTAACTAACCCAACATAACATAAACCTAACCTAACCAGCCAGGGTAGGAGATGCCCAGATGGTGGTAGTAACCCAACATAAAGCTAACCTAACCCAACATAACACAAACTAACCTAACCAGCCAGGTAAGGAGATGCCAGATGGTGGTAGTACCAACATAAACCAACCTAACCCAACATAATAAAACTAACCTAACCACAGGTAGAGAGATGCCCAGATAGTGGTAAACCCAACATAAAGCTAACCTAACCCAACATAACATAAACCTAACCTAACCAGCCAGGTGAGAGATGCCCAGATGGTGGTAACCCAACATAAAGCTAACCTAACCCAACATAACATAAACCTAACCTAACATAAACCTAACCTAACCCAACATAAAGCTAACCTAACCCAAAATAAACCTAACCCTACCAACATAAATCCTAACCTAACCCAACATAAACCTAACCTAACCTTCAGCTGATCAGATAATCACACTTGATTAAAACGATACATCAATAAAACAATAAATTAATACATCAATAAAACAATAAAACAATACATCAATAAAACAATAAATTAATACATCAATAAAACAATAAAACAATACATCAATAAAACAATACATCAATAAAACAATACATCAATAAAACAATAAAACAATACATCAATAAAACAATACAACAATAAAACAATACATCAATAAAACAATACATCAATAAAACAATAAAACAATACATCAATAAAACAATACAACAATAAAACAATACATCAATAAAACAATGAAACAATACATCAATAAAACAATAAAACAATAAAACAATACATCAATAAAACAATAAAACAATACATCAATAAAACAATACATCAATAAACCAATAAAACAATACATCAATAAAACAATAAATCAATACATCGATAAAACAATACATCAATAAAACAATAAAACAATACATCAATAAAACAATACATCAATAAAACAATACATCAATAAACCAATAAAACAATACATCAATAAAACAATAAACAATACATCAATAAAACAATACATCAATAAAACAATAAAACAATACATCAATAAAACAATACATCAATAAAACAATACATCAATAGAAAAACAATACATCAATAAAACAATAAAACAATACATCAATAAAACAATACATCAATAAAACAATAAAACAATACATCAATAAAACAATAAAACAATACATCAATAAAACAATACATCAATAAAATAACAATAAAACAATACATCAATAAAAAAACAAAAAAATAAAACAATACAATAAAACAAAACAATACATCAATAAAACAATAAAAACAATACATCAATAAAAAATACATCAGTAAAACAATAAACAATAAAACAATACATCAATAAAAAAAAAAACAATAAACAATACATCAATAAAACAATAAAACAATACATCAATAAACAACCATCAAAAAACAATACATCAATAAAAAAAACAATAAAACAATACATCAATAAAACAATAAAACAATACATCAATAAAACAATAAATCAATAAAACAATACATCAATAAAAAAAAAAAAAAACAATAAAACAATACATCAATAAAACAATACAACAATAAAACAATACATCAAATAAAACAATAAAACAATACATCAATAAAACAATACATCAAACAAAAAAAAACAATAAAACAATACATCAATAAAACAATAAAACAATACATCAATAAAACAATAAAACAATACATCAATAAAAACAAAAACAATAAAACAATACATCAATAAAACAATAAAACAATACATCAATAAAAAAAATAAATCAATACATCAATAAAACAATAAAACAATACATCAATAAAACAATACATCAATAAAACAATACATCAGTAAAACAATAAAACAATAAAACAATGCATCAATAAAAACAATAAAACAATACATCAATAAACAATAAAACAATACATCAATAAAACAATAAAACAATACATCAATAAAAAACAAAAAAAACAATAAAACAATACATCAATAAAACAATAAAACAATACATCAATAAAAAAAAAAAACAATAAAACAATACATCAATAAAACAATAAAACAATACATCAATAAAAACAATACATCAAGTAAAACAATAAAACAATAAAACAATACATCAGTAAAACAATAAAACAATACATCAATAAAACAATAAACAATACATCAATAAAACAATAAAACAATACATCAATAAAACAATACATCAGTAAAACAATAAAACAATAAAACAATACATCAATAAAACAATACATCAGTAAAACAATAAAACAATACATCAAACAATACATCAATTAAACAATAAAAACAATACATCAATAAAACAATAAAACAATACATCAATAAAACAATACATCAATAAAACAATAAAACAATACATCAGTAAAACAATAAAACAATAAACAATACATCAATAAAAAAAATACATCAATAAAACAATAAAACAATACATCAATAAAACAATACATCAATAAAACAATACATCAATAAAACAATACATCAATAAAACAATACATCAATAAAACAATAAAACAATACATCAATAAAACAATAAAACAATACATCAATAAAACAATACATCAATAAAACAATAAAACAATACATCAATAAAACAATACATCAATAAAACAATAAAACAATACATCAATAAAACAATAAAACAATAAAACAATACATCAATAAAACAATACATCAATAAAACAATACATCAATAAAACAATAAAACAATACATCAATAAAACAATACATCAATAAAAAAAAAAAAACAATACATCAATAAAACAATAAAACAACACATCAATAAAACAATAAAACAATACATCAATAAAACAATACATCAATAAAACAATACATCAATAAAACAATACATCAATAAAACAATACATCAATAAAACAATATCAATAAAACAATAAAACAATACATCAATAAAAAAACAATAAAACAATACATCAATAAAACAATACATCAATAAAACAATAAAACAATACATCAATAAAAAGAAAAAAAAAACTAAAACAATACATCAATAAAACAATAAACAGTACATCAATAAAACAATACATCAATAAAAAAAACCAATAAAACAATACATCAATAAAACAACACATCAATAAAACAATAAAACAATACATCAATAAAAAAAAAAAACAATACATCAATAAAACAATAAAACAATACATCAATAAAACAATAAAACAATACATCAATAAAACAATACATCAATAAAACAATACATCAATAAAACAATACATCAATAAAACAATACATCAATAAAACAATAAAACAATACATCAATAAAAAAAACAATAAAACAATACATCAATAAAACAATACATCAATAAAAACAATACATCAATAAAAAAGAAGGAAACTAAAATGATGCATCAATAAAACAATAAAACAGTACGTCAATAAAACAGTACATCAATAGAAAAACAATAAAACAATGCGTCAATAAGACAACACATCAATAAAGACAATAAAACAATGCATCAATAAAAAATGAAAAAACAATAAATCAATAAGACAATAAAACAATGCGTCAATAAAAAAAAAAAACATCAATAAAACAATACATCAATAAAAAAACAATACATCAATAAAACAATACATCAATAAACAATACATCAATAAAACAATACATCAATAAAAACAATACATCAATAAAACAATAAAACAATACATCAATAAAACAATAAAACAATACATCAATAAAAACAAAAAAAACAATAAAACAATACATCAATAAAACAATAAAAACAATAAAACAATACATCAATAAAAAAAAATAAATCAATACATCAATAAAACAATAAAACAATACATCAATAAAACAATACATCAATAAAACAATACATCAGTAAAACAATAAAACAATAAAACAATGCATCAATAAAACAATAAAACAATACATCAATAAAACAATAAAACAATACATCAATAAAACAATAAAACAATACATCAATAAAAAAAAAAAAACAATAAAACATACATCAATAAAACAATAAAACAATACATCAATAAAAAAAAAACAATAAAACAATACATCAATAAAACAATAAAACAATACATCAATAAAACAATACATCAAGTAAAACAATAAAACAATAAAACAATACATCAGTAAAACAATAAAACAATACATCAATAAAACAATAAAACAATACATCAATAAAACAATAAAACAATACATCAATAAAACAATACATCAGTAAAACAATAAAACAATAAAACAATACATCAATAAAAACAATACATCAGTAAAACAATAAAACAATACATCAATAAAACAATACATCAATTAAACAATAAAACAATACATCAATAAAACAATAAAAACAATACATCAATAAAACAATACATCAATAAAACAATAAAACAATACATCAGTAAAACAATAAAACAATAAAACAATACATCAATAAAAAAAAAATACATCAATAAAACAATAAAACAATACATCAATAAAACAATACATCAATAAAACAATACATCAATAAAACAATACATCAATAAAACAATAAAACAATACATCAATAAAACAATAAAACAATACATCAATAAACAATACATCAATAAAACAATAAAACATACATCAATAAAACAATACATCAATAAAACAATAAAACAATACATCAATAAAACAATAAAACAATAAAACAATACATCAATAAAACAATACATCAATAAAACAATACATCAATAAAACAATAAAACAATACATCAATAAAACAATACATTAATAAAAAAAAAAAAAAAAAATACATCAATAAAACAATAAAAACAACACATCAATAAAACAATAAAAACAATACATCAATAAAACAATACATCAATAAAATAATACATCAATAAAACAATACATCAATAAAACAATACATCAATAAAACAATACATCAATAAAACAATACATCAATAAAACAATAAAACAATACATCATAAAAAACAATAAAACAATACATCAATAAAACAATACATCAATAAAACAATAAAACAATACATCAATAAAAAAAAAAAAAACTAAAACAATACATCAATAAAACAATAAAACAGTACATCAATAAAAACAATACATCAATAAAAAAAAAAAACAATAAAACAATACATCAATAAAACAACACATCAATAAAACAATAAAACAATACATCAATAAAAAAACAATAAAAAACAATACATCAATAAAACAATAAAACAACACATCAATAAAACAATAAAACAATACATCAATAAAACAATACATCAATAAAACAATACATTAATAAAACAATACATCAATAAAACAATACATCAATAAAACAATACATCAATAAAACAATAAAAACAATACATCAATAAAAAAAAACAATAAAACAATACATCAATAAAACAATACATCAATAAAACAATACATCAATAAAAGAAAAGAAAAACTAAAACAATACATCAATAAAACAATAAAACAGTACATCAATAAAACAATACATCAATAAAAAAAAAAAAAAAACAATAAAACAATACATCAATAAAACAACATCAATAAAACAATAAAACAATACATCAATAAAAAAAAATAAAAAACAATACATCAATAAAACAATAAAACAATACATCAATAAAAAAAAAAAAACAATAAAACAATACATCAATAAAACAATACATCCAAAACAAAAAAAAAAAACAATACATCAACAAAAAACATACATCAATAAAACAATACATCAATAAAACAATAAACAATACATCAATAAAAAATACATCAATAATACATCAATAAAACAATACATCAATAAACAATACATCAATAAATACATCAATAAAACAATACATCAATAAAACAATACAACAATACATCAATAAAACAATACATCAATAAAACAATACAACAATACATCAATAAAACAAAACATCAATAAAACAATACATCAATACAACAATACATCAATAAAACAATACATCAATAAAACAATAAAACAAAACATCAATAAAACAATAAAACAAAACATCAATAAAACAAAACATTAATACAATAAACTCGTGTCAATAGTAATGCGTTGGTCATGACTCCTTGGTTAGTGAAATTGACCTTGGCTGTGTAATAATGTCGGGTTTGAAAATGATTGGAATGGGTTACATTAAATAATATACAAGTGACATAAGTGACACAAATAAGCATATGGCTGAAAATATACAGTTATATTTGGGGGAATGGGTTACGAATTACAAATAATATACAAGTGACATAAGTGACACAAATAAGACATATAATAACTTAGATGGGGATCAGCTCAAACTACAGTTCATTTCAACATAGTGACAGTGTAGGGAGCGAGGAGGTGTTTACTGGGGTGAATACACTGATTTATTACATATTATTGATAATTTTACAATGGTTGGGACTGGGCTGTTCTTATAGCGATCAGTTCATTACACGTGTGGGCTGGATGCGGTTGTGGTGTCGAACAACAATTCTCGGACAACAGAGTCTCAGGTGTAGTAGGGGCCGGTGTCGGGGATGGTGTAAAGCTTCTTACCAAATTTACCTTGAATGAGAGGCCGTGGTGATGGTCAGTGAGAATCGAAAGGGTCAGTGTGTTGGCGCTTCTTGATATGGAGTAGGAGGGAGAGAATAATCTTGCATGCCTCTTTTGCACTTTTTCTAGGTGTTCACGTTGTGTGGCATTTGGGAGGAAGACCAGGTGGGGAGGCATGGGTGAGCTTGGGAGTATGGTGTTGTGTACACACTGAAAGGGCTGATGCGGGAACTCAGAGGGACTTGAGGTCGGCGGAGGAGGTGGGACGGAAACTGGAGGATTGACAACTTCACTGACGTGTGGTTTCCAATTTAGTTTGTTGTCTATGGTAGCCGAGGAGCTTAGTGGAATCTACAACCTGGAGTGTATTCCGGACCTAGGGTAATGGAAGGAGGTGGGACAATGTCAGTTTGGAGACTGGTCAATAAATCCTGAAGGGCAGTATAGTTGGGAGCAGAATTGTTGGCCTTCAGTCCCAATGGTGCGTCATCGACATATTTCCAGCGAGCAGAGGTTTCTCTTAGGGCATCATTGATGAGCATAAAGGGGAAGCAAGTGGTCCCATCTTGGTGCCTTGGGGGCGCCACAGGTGAGTGACTGAAAGTGGGGAACAGCCCCTCAGGCTGTGCAGCTTGAGGCGTCGGTCACTGAGGAAGTCTGTAGCCATGGTATGAGACTTCTCCGAAGCCGAGGTCAATAACTTTGTTTATGATTATATTGTAATTAGAGCTAGGTCGAGCAGCTTTTAGTGAAATCAATGAAGGCGACAGCTACAGACGTTTTTCGTTCTCGAGATGGCGGTACTATATGTAATCGAGAAAGCTGACAAGACAGTGAGTGGTGGAGTTTTCATGTGTTGCCAAATTGCTTGAGGTCTCGACTCCTGCGGATATCAGCATAAAGCAGTCAAACACAAAACTTTTTCACAGATTAGGCTGGGTATTGGGTGATTGCAATAGGTCGTAACTGATTTAAGGATTGTGGGCTACAGTTGACTTGGGCACTGGTGATACATAAGAGGTCTTCCAGTCAGCTGGGCATCTGGCTTGACTGAAGCGCGTGATGATGGAGCAGAGGGGTTTAGCAAGCTCAGGGAGAACTCCTTGAATAGTTTCATTAGTAAGTCAATGGGGTGACGGCGTTTTAATTTTTAGTTTGTCAGGCGTTTTGCTTTCGTCAAATTCCTCTACTAAGTCGGTGGGAAGGGCTGGTAGGTAAGCAGGGAGAGTAGTTGTGTCAAGCATTTGGAGGCGTCTGGCATATAGTAGCGAAATAGTTATTTGTTTGCTCAGCTGCGTCCAACATTAGTAGAGATGGCTAAGGAAGGGGGAGGGGTGTGTCCTTATTGTTTTTAGTCCACAGAGTTCTTTAAGCTTACCATGCCATTGACTGATGTTGGTCTGCTTCAGTGTTATAATTTGGTTGGGTAGTGGGACTTGCTAACTTTTGCAGTCATATTCGCGGATGACTCTGATAGCGAAGTGACCTGTAGGATGTGGTCATTGAGATGAAGGCTCTCTGTCTCTCTGTTGCATAAGTCTTTTTGATCCGAGGAGGTGTGATCAGGAGCAAGTCAGCTGGGTGAGATCTGACGGACTACCGGGGGAAGAAGAGTGGTGGTGAGCTTCGGTGGTGGTGTTGGTATAATTCTATCCATTTGGTTTCCACGTCATCCGCTGAATTACTTCCAGTCCAGGATGATGAACTATCCACTGTCAAGAAGGCGTACTGCAGAGTCAGTAATCGACCTGTGGAATGTGATGTGGGAATCTCTCTGTGTACTTAGTGGGAGTGGCAGCAGGGGACCGAGCACTGATAAGTGTGTACTACACCGATGGGAGGCAGTGGTTGAGGAGGTTGGTACTGGTCCGCTAAGTCAGTTAAGATAAGGTCAGAGGTGTTTTGACCGTGTGTGGGAAGTCACAACTTGTGATAGTGATAAGCTGGTCTGGATATCAGTGGTGTCAATTTCATTTAAATCCCACATAATACTAGCAACTTTTATGGGTACCCTAACTCTGAAATTGTGGTCTGAGGTGGTGATAGAATGATTGATAAAGAGTGTCTCTGGTGGGTGATCGGGGATGGTATGCCACACAGATTATGATGGAGGCAGTGTTGCGTGGGTGTGCCCGCAGCCGCGACACGTACCCTCAGCCTTCCACATCTGCTGGGACTTGAACATCAGGCGTGGCAGGCGTAAGTCATCTTGACAGAAGAGGGCAAAAGCGCCCCCTCCCAGCACGTCTTTGCTATTGAGGCGAAGGTGATGAAAGTTGATATCCACACTCAATGTGACATGCGTTTCAGGTACAATTTGCCGATCTCACATATATATGCCATGGCAACCAGCGGTTGACCTGACTATGGTGCTAAAAGCGTGAACTTGTTAGCTAGGGGAAGTAGCGTTGGATAGCAGTAAAAGGCGGGAGATCATACCATATCCGTGGAACTTCAGTGTGGTGGTATGGTCTGTCAGGGTAGGTTTCTCCGGTTTCCTAGTGGAGATTCTGAGGTTCCTAATGGGCTTATGTGCATAGCCGGCCTTGTCTGACTCAGCGTGGAATATTTTCAGTGACTTGAGTAAGCGATAACACTCCCATCAGGATGATAGTTTCCCCACGCTTTAGATGATACAGAGTGCGTCGGGAGTAAGTGATTGTTGGCCATCGGTTGAAATCCTGTTGTGGGCGGACGGAAGTGTTGTCACTAAGCTGACGCACTTTGAGGTTCTGACACTGGTAGACATCTGTTAATGTTTTGTCAGACTGTGTGTGTGTGTGTAATAATAATAATAATAATTATGACTGTGTGTGTGTGTGTAATAATAATAATAATAATTAACGGTTTATTGAAAGAGCTTGGCAGCCAGAAGGCTGAAAATATACAGTTACATATTTGGGGAATGGGTTCGAATTACAAATAATACAAGTGACATAAGTGACACAAATAAGACATATAACTTAGATGGGGATCAGCTCAAACTACAGTTCATTTCAACATAGTGACAGTGTAGGGAGCAGTGTTTACTGGGGTAATACACTGATTTATTACATGTTATTGATAATTTTTACAATGGTTGGGACTGGGCTGTTCTTATAGCGATCAGTTCGTGCGTATGGGCTGGATGCGGTTGTGGTGTCGAACATTCTCGGACAGGGGATCTGGTAGTGTGTGTGTGTGTGTGTCTCATGACTGTCTCTAACCAGCTTTCTTCTCTCCACAGGATAAAGTGTCTTGGTGTGTCTGTCCTGGTCTGTGTAAGTATAACAACTAGTTACCCTTTTCTCTTGTGTACTTCATTATTCTTTCTTTAATACCTCAAGACTTTACCTCATTTGTCATCTTTGTTTATCTCTGTTCGTCATCATTTGTTTATCTCTGTCATCATTTGTTTATCTCTGTTCGCATCATTTGTTTATCTCGTTACGTCATCATTTGTTTATCTCTGTTCGTCATCATTTGTTTATCTCTGTTGCGTCATCATTTGTTTATCTCTGTTACATATTTGTTTATCTCTGTTGCGTCATCATTTGTTTATCTGTTACATCATCATTTGTTTATCTCTGTTGCGTCATCATTTGTTTATCTTTGTTGCGTCATCATTTGTTTACTTTGTTCGTCATGTTTATCTTCATCATCTGTTTACCTTTGTGACGTCATTATCGTTTGCCCTTTAACGTCACCATCATTTGTTTACCTTCACCTCAGTGAACCGGAGGCCCACACACACGGTGGTAACTCCTCGCAAGCAAGATGTCAGGTTCGATTCGGGCGATTGGAAATTGTTTGGACTTACTTCTAGCCCCCATTAGTGCCTGTTAACTAGCAGTAAGTAGGTACCTGGTGTAAATCAAGTTGCGAATTCATATTCAGGGACAAGTTGTTGGAGCTTCCAATAACGATGACATAAACCACTGACTCTTCAATACTTCTCGCCCTTGACTCTTCAGACTTCATATGGCGCTTCAGGCTTCTACTTCACTCTTTAGAGCTTCCTTAACTCATGGGCAGCATGAACTCATGCCACCTGTAACTTCAGCGCTTCACCTTACACAAGGATGTGAGGGGTGCCCAGACAAAAAACACACACCAGACACACACACACACACACACACACACACACACACACACACACACACTACTAACTGATCAGGTGTTACACTTGACATAACACCGCCTCCATGGCCTCCCCTAGTGCTGAGGGCTGGAGGGTGATGCCTTGTGGTGTGTGGGTGGGTGGGTGTGTGCTGTGTGTGTGTGTGTACTATGTGTGTGTGTCTTTGTGTGTGTGTGTGTGTGTGTGTGTGTTTGTGTGTGTGTGTGTGTTCTTTGTGTGTTTGTGTGAGTGTGTGTGTTCTGTGTGTGTGTGTGTGTTCTTTGTGTTCTGTGTGTATGTGTGTGTTGTGTTCTTTGTGTGTGTTCTGTATGTGTGTGTGTGTGTGTGTTCTTTGTGTTTGTGTGTGTGTTCTGTGTGTATGTGCGTGTGTGTGTGTGTGTGTGTTCTTTGTGTGTGTTCTGTGTCTGTGTGTGTGTTTCTATTAGTGTGTGTGTGTGTGTTCTGGTAATAATAATAATAATAATGCGGTTTATTAATGAGTTAATGCAGTGGCTGAAATATACAGACTTACATTTGATTTATACATAATGATATGTGAATACATTTACAGGGCTGTAGTACATAAATTAGAGTTGTTTATTATTTTAACAATAGATGGGATGGTGCTATTCTTATATTATTTGAGCTCTTATGGGCTGAATTTTGTTGTAGTGGCGGACTACTTGTGAGTTGGGTGAGGCTGCAGGTGCGGAGGTGGCGATGGCGGGTGTTGGTTGGCTGCCCAAACCTTTCCAGTGCTGATGGCATTTCCGTTAGTGTAGCGAGTATTCTCGCCATTCTGAGCCCTTTTCTGTACCTTCTCTAGCTGACGTTGTTGGGTGGAGTTGAGAGAAACGACCAGGCTGGTGACACATCGTTAGTTTGGGGAGAATAAAAGGCGTTGTAGATGGTCCTCAGCTCTGGCGTGGAGTGTCCCAAGTAGACCTAAGTCGTAGTAGCATGTAGAGATGGTGAGGCTGCCTTGACTGTGTTATTTACATGGGCCTTCCAGTCAAGTTTCTTGTCTATAGTTACACCCAGGAGTTTGGCAGACTGCACCAAGCTGGAGAGGATGACTCAGACTTGCACTGGAGATGTGGCATTGATGTGCATGACTACGGTTTTGGTGTGGTTGATGGTGACCTTGTTCTCCGTAGTCCATGCCGCCTTATGGCGATGAGTAGTCTGGTGCTTGTTGTCCACAACCCCCACAGTGCAGTCATCACGCATTTCCACCTGTGAGGAGTGTCCGATAGAGCGTCGTTCAGGATGAGGCTGGTCCCATCTTGGTCCCCTGGGGAAACACCGCAGGTGAGGTGTTGGAATGTGGGACCGAGCCCTGATACCTCACTGCCTGGCGACTCACTCAAGAAATCATTGAGCCATGAGACCAGGTTGGTGGGCAGCCTAGTGCAATGGCCTTGTCGATAACAGTGCAGTGTCTGCAGTGATCAACAAGGTCAAGGCCTTCCTGAAGTCAACAAGGGCAACGGCTAGTTATTTCTTACATTTCTGCAAGTTTTGTGCAGAAAATCCAGAAAGCTCACCAAGCAGTGTGATGTAGAGGTCCTCATATTAGCAAATTGCTGTGGATCAATTGACTGATAGATTCTGGCAAATGCCCACTCCAAAAACAAAATCCTCACAAAGTAGACTGGGTATGGGGGTAATGGCAACTGGCCTGAGGTCGTTAGGGACTGTGGGGTGGTGACCTTGGGAATGGGGTGACAAATGCAGTTTCCATTCATTAGGCATTTGCTTTGTCTGAGGGATGCATTAATAATAGAACAGAAGGGGGTGTCGACTGCAAACTCCTTATATTTTGATTGGGAGGTCAATTGGGGTCGTGAGTTTGGAGTGTGTGTGTGTGTAATAATAATAATAATAATAATAATAATAATAATAATAATAATAATAAACGATTTATTGAAAGAGCACATGAAAATATACAGTTACATAATTGAGGAATGGGATTCGATTTACAAATAATATACAAGTCATAAAATACAATGAATTATTATAGATGGAGGAAACTCAAACTACAGGGCATTTCAACACAGTGACAGTGCGAAGTAGTACAGTATTTACTGGGGTGAATACACTGGTTTATTACAAGGTTTGATAATTTTCACAATGGTTGGGACTGGGCTGTTCTATAGCGATCAGTTCAGTGCACGTATGGGCTGGTTGAACAGCGTTGGCTAGGATCTAGGTGGTAGTAGGGCGGTGTGAGGATGGTGTAGAAGCTTCTCAAATTTGCAGATAGAGTCGTGGTGGTCAGTGAGAGTGAAAGGGTCAGTGTGTTGAGCTTCTTGATATGTGTGTGTGTGTGTGTGTGTGTGTGTGTGTGTGTGTGTGTGTGTGTGTGTGTGTGTGTGTGTGTGTGTGTGTGTGTGTGTGTGTGTGTGTGTGTGTGTGTGTGTGTGTGTGTGTGTGTGTGTGTGTGTGTGTGTGTGTGTGTGTGTGTGTGTGTGTGTGTGTGTGTGTGTGTGTGTGTGTGTGTGTGTGTGTGTGTGTGTGTGTTTCTGTGCGCGCGTTCTGTGTGTGTGTGTGTGTTCTGTGCGTTGTTTAGCCTGACGGTCTTTCTCTTTCAGTGACCCCGTGCTGCCCCCCTTCCTCCTCCTCCTCCTCCTTTCCCACTTTGAAGGGTGGTGAAAGAAAGAGAGAGGAGGCCTCCACCACCACACACCCCTCCACCACCCACCACACCCCTCACCACCACCACACCTCACCACCACCACCCCTCACCACCACACCTCCACCACACCTCCACCACCACCACACCCCTCCCACCACCACACCCTCCACACCACCCTCCACCACACCCACCACCACCACCCCACACCACCACCACACCCCTCCACCACACACCACCACCACCACCCACCACCACCACACCTACACACACACCACCTCACCACCACCTCCACCACCACCCTCCACCACCACCACCACCCTCCACCACCACCACCACCCCTCCACCACCACCACCCACCCCACCACCACACACACCCCCTCACCACACCCCACCACCACCACACCCCACCACCACCACCTCCACACCACCACCACACCCTCCACACCCTCCACCACCACCACCCCTCCACCACCACACACCTCACCACCACACCTCCACCACCACACCACCACACCCCTCCACCACCACCACACCTCCACCACACCACACCCTCCACACCACCACCACACCTCCACCACCACCACCACACCTCCACCACCACACCCCCTCCACCACCACACCTCCACCACCACACCTCCACCACCACACCTCTCCCACCACCACACCTCCACCACACCTCCACCACCACACCCTCCACCACAACTCCCACCACCACCACCACACCCCTCCACCACCACCACCACACCCCTCCACCATCACCACCACACCCCCTCCACCACCACCACCACACCCCTCCACACACACACCCCACCACCAACCCCTCCACCACCACACCCTCCACCACCACCACCACACCCCCTCTCCACCACCACCACACCCCTCCACCACCACCACCACCCTCCAACCACCACTCACCACACCTCCCACCACCACCACCACACCTCCACCACCACTACCACACCTCCACCACCACCACACACCTCCACCACCACACCACACCTCCACCACCACTACCACACCTCCACCACCACTACCACACCTCCACCACCACTACCACACCTCCACCACCACACACACCCTCCACCACCACCACCACACCCCTCCACCACCACCACCACACCCCCCTCCACCACCACCACACCCTCCACCACCACCACCACACCCCCCTCCACCACCACCACCACACCCCTCCACCCCACCACACCACCACACCCCTCCACCACCACACCCTCCACCACCACACCTCCACCACCACACCCCTCCACCACCACACCCCTCCACCACACTCACCACACCCCTCCACCACCACTCACCACACCTCCACCACCACACCTCCACCACCACACCCCTCCTCCACCACCCTCCCACCACCACCACACCCTCCACCACCACACCACACCCTCTCCACCACCACCACCACACCTCCCACCACCACACCACACCCACCACCACCACACCCTCCACCACCACCACACCCCTCCACCACCACACCCTCCACCCCACCACACCCCCTCCACCCCACCACACCCCTCCACCACCACACCCCTCCACCACCACTCCACACACACCCTCCACCACCACACCCACCACCACCACCCCCTCCAACCACACCCCCACCACCACACCCCTCCACCACCACACCTCCACCCACCACACCCCTCCACCACCACACCCCTCCACCACCACTCACCACACCTCCACCACCACACCTCCACCACCTCACCACACCCTCCACCACCACCACCACACCCCCTCCACCCACCACCACAACACCCCCTCCACCACCACACCTCCACCACCACACCCTCCACTACCACCACCACACCCTCCACCACCACCCCTCCACCACCACACCCCCTCCACCACCACCACCACACCCCACCACCACCACCACACCCCCACCACCACCACACCCTCCACCACCACCACCACACCCCTCCACCACCACACCACACCTCCACCACCACTACCACACCCTCCACCACCACACACCCCTCCACCACCACACCTCCACCACCACACCTCCACCACCACACCCTCCACCACCACACCTCCACCACCACACCCTCCACCACCACACCTCCCACCACCACACCCTCCACCACCACACCTCCACCACCACCACCACCTCCACCATCACCACCACACCTCCACCACCACCACCACACCTCCACCACCACACACACCCCTCCACCACACCTCCACCACACCCCTCCACCACCACTACCACACCCTCCACCACCACCACCACAACCCCCTCCAACCCCACCACCCACACCCCTCCACCACCACACCACACCACACCCTCCACCACCACCACACCCCCTCCCACCACCACCTCACCACACCCTCCACCACCACCACCACACCCTCCACCACCACCACCACACCACCCACCACCACCACACACCCTCCACCACACACACCACCACACCCTCCACCACCACTCACACACCTCCACCACCACCCCTCCACCACCACACCCCTCTCCACCACCACACCCTCCACCACCACACCCTCCACCACCACCACCCTTCCACCACCACTACCCACCTCCACCACACACTCCACCACCACACCCCTCCTCCACCATCTCCACCACCACCACCAACACCACCACCTCCACCACACCACACCTCCACCACCACTACCACACCCTCCACCACCACACCCTCCACACACCCTCCTCCACCACCTCCACCACCACCCTCCACACCACACCTCCACCACCACCACACCTCCACCACCACACCCCTCCACCACCACTCCACCACACCCTCCACCACCACCACACCTCCACCACACCACACCTCCACCACCACTCACCACACCCTCCACCACCACCACCACACCCTCCACCACCACCACCACCACCACACCTCCACCACTACACGCCGGAGAAAGCTGTCGTACATTGGTAGGGTTGTAACAGCGACCTGAAAGATGGTGAAGAAGTAGGGTTAATTACGTACTTCTCACGCTCCGCTGCCTCTGACCGCTCTGGGGGGAGAGGAAGGGGGTGAAAGTAGGAGGGGGAGGGGGTGAAAGTAGGGGGGGAGGGGTGGGAGTGAACCTTATTTCCGGGGAAGTGTATTGAATGGAGAGAAGGAGGGCAGGTCAGACGTGCTTAATGAGGGAAGTAGGTGATGTGAAGGTTCGGTATTTGGGGTTTGGTGTTAAGGGTTCGGTGTTGAGGGTTCGGTGTTGAGGGTTCGGTGAGAAGGGTTCGGTGTTGAGGGTTCGGTGTTGAGGGTTCGGTGAGAAGGGTTCGGTCTTGAGGGTTCGGTGTTAAGGGCTCGGTGTTAAGGCTCCGGTGTTGGGTCCTGTGTTGGGGTCCGGCGTCGGGTCCTGTGTTTACTACTGAACCCCGCACCCCATGAATCCTGATCCCTTGAACCCAGAACCTTTAAAAACCCTGATCCTGTGAACCGTTAGCGTAGATAACCGAGTCACACATAATAACGCCTGAGTTTTCCACATAATTAAGCAAATTAATGTTAGTAAAATTCTGTTGTCACTTTCCACACATAAATTAAACAATGTTAACAAAAACAACAACTATTAATGTTAGTAATATCTTTTTAACGTAAATATCCTACTACAATGGTCTGCACCTCAGCCGAGTTAGTTAAGCCGCAGATCTATGAGGTATTTTGTGACTTGTTGGCTTAGGGGCCGAAGATCTTGTTCACAGCAGAGAGGAGGGTAGGCGACACCTCAACCAGGCCACGACATAGCTTCAGGGCTGCTGCTTCTCTACCATTAGAAACACTGCTCTATCTTATGTTGTCAACACCAGAGGAGTGAAGCTGCTTTGATCCTCAATGTGTGTTCTGGTCATTCTCGTTCTTGTAGCCATGAGAGGCAGGTCACGATAACATGTGGCCATGGGGTCAAATATTCTGATGTCAAAAAAGGCTCGCTGTTCCTGAGTCCAGAATCCTTGAGCACTGACGTCCACACGGGTCGGTTCCACCGTGACGTCGTGGCAAATTTCCCTCAACATATTTGCTGTGAGATCCCTTACTTCGTCATGCCTCATGCACACGACACCCTTCGTTTTGCACACCATGGCGTGGTTGGTGTTGTAAGGTGTGCCGCACGCTCATTGGGCCCAACCAGACCTCAGAGTGATGGCGTCTGTGAACGCTTTGCTCTTATCGGTAACGTTGTTGGAGGCGCCCACCTCCTGCGCTACAGCGACTTTTGTGACAGTTGTTGAAGTATTTCGCTTCTTCACCAGTTTAGTTACGTAATCCAAACTCACCGCTCAACCTGTTGGTCACAGGAGAGTCCTTTACTGGGTCAGAGGTCAAGGTCAATGTTACTACCACCAGGGTGAGTGTGGACTTGTCTCTGAGTGTGTGAGAGTTAACAGTGGCCACACCTGAGCGGCTTCTCTCCTAGTGGTCTCCTTGTGTTGGGAAATAGTGCGTGCCTTCACCTCTTACGATCACATTCCTCAACATGTAATAACTGTATAAAATATAACGAAATATGACTAGTATATATATATATAATGTTCCCTCTCATTTACGTGATAGAACGTTTTAAAAGAACCAGTCATGATCGGCCAATATTCCCATACACGTCTTAACAATATTGGAACAAGAGACTCAAATAACGCCTTTCATAACACAACCTCGTGTAAGAGTGATAGAGGATGTGGGGGTTAATACGAGCAGCGATCATCACCAAGGAAACTACCACTGGGTTAAGGTGAACAGTGGTGGGGGTGGTGGGTGGAGGGTGGGGTAGGAGGGTGGAGGGTGGGGTGGTGGGTGTGGTGATTGTGGTGGTGAGGGTGTAGTGGTGGTGAGTGGTGGTGGCGGTGAGTGAGGTGGTGGTGGTGGTGATTGTAGTGGTGGCGGGTGTCAGAGTATTGCCTGAGGGCCATACTGTCGTGTGTGGCCATATGTCTGGCCACAGACTTTACAATTTGTGTTGTTCACATCCGTCTGAGGGCCATTCTATAGTGTGTGGCCACGTGTTTGGCCACACACTTCACATTTAGTGTTGTTCACATCTGCCTGGGGCCATACTGTAGTGTGTGGCCATTTGTCTGACCACACACTTCACATTTAGTGTTGTTCACATCTGCCTGGGGCCATACTGTAGTGTGTGGCCACGTGTCTGGCCACTCACTTCACATTTATTGTCGTTTACATCTGTCTGAAGGCCATACTGTAGTGTGTAGCCATGTGTCTGGCCACACACTTCACATTTACTGTTGTTCACATCTGCCTGGGGCCATACTGTAGTGTGTGGCCACGTGTCTGGCCACTCACTTCACATTTAGTGTTGTTCACATCTGCCTGAGGGCCATACTGTAGTGTGTGGCCACGTGTCTGGCCACTCACTTCACATTTAGTGTTGTTCACATCTGTCTGAAGGCCATACTGTAGTGTGTGGCCACGTGTCTGGCCACACACTTCACATTTACTGTTGTTCACATCTGCCTGGGGCCATACTGTAGTGTGTGGCCATTTGTCTGGCCACTCACTTCACATTTAGTGTTGTTCACATCTGCCTGAGGGCCATACTGTAGTGTGTGGCCACGTGTCTGGCCACTCACTTCACATTTAGTGTTGTTCACATCTGTCTGAGGGCCATACTGTAGTGTGTAGCCACGTGTCTGGCCACACACTTCACATTTACTGTTGTTCACATCTGCCTGGGGCCATACTGTAGTGTGTGGCCACGTGTCTGGCCACTCACTTCACATTTAGTGTTGTTCACATCTGCCTGAGGGCCATACTGTAGTGTGTGGCCACGTGTCTGGCCACTCACTTCACATTTAGTGTTGTTCACATCTGTCTGAAGGCCATACTGTAGTGTGTGGCCACGTGTCTGGCCACACACTTCACATTTACTGTTGTTCACATCTCTCTGAAGGCCATACTGTAGTGTGTGGCCACGTGTCTGGCCACACACTTCACATTTACTGTTGTTCACATCTGTCTGAAGGCCATACTGTAGCAAAATAATGTGTTCACGCACACTTCTACATTTAATGTTGTTCACATCTGCCTTGGGCTACTCTGTAGTGTGTGCCGACGTGTTTGGCCACCAATTTCACATTTGGGGTGTTGTTCTAAGATTCGTCTGAGGCCATATTTGTAGTGTGTACACGTGTCTGGCCACTCACTCTCACATTTAGTGTTGTTCATCTGTCTGAAGGCCATACTGTAGTGTGTGGCCACGTGTCTGGCCACACACTCTACTAGTGCTGTTCATCTGTCTGAAGGCCATACTGTAGTGTGTGTACAATGCGTCTGGCCACACACTTCACATTTACTGTTGTTCACATCTGTCTGAAGGCCATACTGTAGTGTGTGGCCACGTGTCTGGCCACACACTTCACATTTACTGTTGTTCACATCTGCCTGGGGCCATACTGAAGTGTGTGGCCACGTGTCTGGCCACACACTTCACATTTACTGTTGTTCACATCTGCCTGGGGCCTTACTGCCAGAGGTACTCATATCCTAGCTGTTACAGCACCTTGTCTGTTGCTTCATACACTGTACATGTTTTACTTGACGCATCTCATCACGGTAAACAATGGATTGACTGTGTGTGGCAGTGTCAACAAGGGTGTCAAGTGTACAGTACATAGTGAAGATAACAACTGTGTGGGGCAGTGTCAACAAGGGTGTCAAGTGTACAGTACATAGTGAAGATAACAACTGTGTGTGGCAGTGTCATCAAGGGTGTCATGTATTGAAAAGGTGAAGATAACAACTGTGTGTGGTAATTGTTAACAAGGGTGTCAAGTGTGCAGTACATAGAAGATAACAACTGTGTGGGGCAGTGTCAACAAGGGTGTCAAGGTACAGTACATAGTGAAGATAACAACTGTGTGTGGCAGTGTCAACAAGGGTGTCAAGTGTACAGTACATAGTGAAGATAACAACTGTGTGTGGCAGTGTTAACAAGGGTGTCAAGTGTACAGTACATAGTGAAGATAACAACTGTGTGGGGCAGTGTCAACAAGGGTGTCAAGTGTACAGTACATAGTGAAGATAACAACTGTGTGTGGCAGTGTCAACAAGGGTGTCAAGTGTACAGTACATAGTGAAGATAACAACTGTGTGTGGCAGTGTCAACAAGGGTGTCAAGTGTACAGTACATAGTGAAGATAACAACTGTGTGGCAGTGTCAACAAGGGTGTCAAGGTACATATAGTGAAGATAACAACTGTGTGTGTGGCAGTAACAAGGGTGTCAAGGTATAGCATGATGGAGTGAAGATAACAACTGTGTGTGTGTTAATTGGCAAGTCAAGTGTACAGTACATAGTGAAGATAACAACTGTGTGGGGCAGTGTTAACAAGGGTGTCAAGTGTACAGTACATAGTGAAGATAACAACTGTGTGTGGCAGTGTCAACAAGGGTGTCAAGTGTACAGTACATAGTGAAGATAACAACTGTGTGTGGCAGTGTCAACAAGGGTGTCAAGTGTACAGTACATAGTGAAGATAACAACTGTGTGTGGCAGTGTTAACAAGGGTGTCAAGTGTACAGTACATAGTGAAGATAACAACTGTGTGTGGCAGTGTCAACAAGGGTGTCAAGTGTACAGTACATGGTGAAGATAACAACTGTGTGTGGCAGTGTTAACAAGGGTGTCAAGTGTACAGTACATAGTGAAGATAACAACTGTGTGGGGCAGTGTCAACAAGGGTGTCAAGTGTACAGTACATAGTGAAGATAACAACTGTGTGTGGCAGTGTCAACAAGGGTGTCAAGTGTACAGTACATAGTGAAGATAACAACTGTGTGTGGCAGTGTCAACAAGGGTGTCAAGTGTACAGTACATAGTAGAATAACAACTGTGTGGGGCAGTGTGTGTCAACAAGGGTGTCAAGTGTACAGTACATAGTGAAGATAACAACTGTGTGTGGCAGTGTCAACAAGGGTGTCAAAGTGTACAGTACATAGTGAATAACAACTGTGTGTGGCAGTGTCAACAAAGGGTGTCAAGTGTGTACAGTACATAGTGAGAGGAGCAACAACTGTGTGTGGCTTGGTGTTAACAAGGGTGTCAAGTGTACAGTACATAGTGAAGATAGCAACTGTGTGTGGCAGTGTCAGCAAGGGTGTCAAGTGCTTTTAGTACAGTGAAGATAACAACTGTGTGTGCTTGTGTCAGCAAGGGTCAAGTGTACAGTACATGGGAAGGTAACAACTGTGTGTGGCGGGTGTAACAAAGGGTGTCAAAAGTGTACATAGTGAAGATAACAGCGATTGTGTGGCAGTGTCAACAAAGGGTGTCAGGTGTACAGTACATAGTGAAGATAACAACTGTGTGTGGCAGTGTCAACAAGGGTGTCAAGTGTACAGTACATAGTGAAGATAACAACTGTGTGTGGCAGTGTTAACAAGGGTGTCAAGTGTACAGTACATAGTGAAGATAACAACTGTGTGTGGCAGTGTCAACAAGGGTGTCAAGTGTACAGTACATAGTGAAGATAACAACTGTGTGTGGCAGTGTCAACAAGGGTGTCAAGTGTACAGTACATAGTGAAGATAACAACTGTGTGTGGCAGTGTCAACAAGGGTGTCAAGTGTACAGTACATAGTGAAGATAACAACTGTGTGTGGCAGTGTCAACAAGGGTGTCAAGTGTACAGTACATAGTGAAGATAACAACTGTGTGTGGCAGTGTCAACAAGGGTGTCAAGTGTACAGTACATAGTGAAGATAACAACTGTGTGGGGCAGTGTCAACAAGGGTGTCAAGTGTACAGTACATAGTGAAGGTAACAACTGTGTGGGGCAGTGTCAACAAGGGTGTCAAGTGTACAGTACATAGTGAAGATAACAACTGTGTGTGGCAGTGTCAACAAGGGTGTCAAGTGTACAGTACATAGTGAAGATAACAACTGTGTGTGGTAGTGTCAACAAGGGTGTCAAGTGTACAGTACATAGTGAAGGTAACAACTGTGTGTGGCAGTGTCAACAAGGGTGTCAAGTGTACAGTACATAGTGAAGATAACAACTGTGTGTGGCAGTGTCAACAAGGGTGTCAAGTGTACAGTACATAGTGAAGATAACAACTGTGTGTGGCAGTGTCAACAAGGGTGTCAAGTGTACAGTACATAGTGAAGATAACAACTGTGTGTGGCAGTGTCAACAAGGGTGTCAAGTGTACAGTACATAGTGAAGATAACAACTGTGTGTGGCAGTGTCAACAAGGGTGTCAAGTGTACAGTACATAGTGAAGATAACAACTGTGTGTGGCAGTGTCAACAAGGGTGTCAAGTGTACAGTACATAGTGAAGATAACAACTGTGTGTGGCAGTGTCAACAAGGGTGTCAAGTGTACAGTACATAGTGAAGATAACAACTGTGTGTGGCAGTGTCAACAAGGGTGTCAAGTGTACAGTACATAGTGAAGATAACAACTGTGTGTGGCAGTGTTAACAAGGGTGTCAAGTGTACAGTACATAGTGAAGATAACAACTGTGTGTGGCAGTGTCAACAAGGGTGTCAAGTGTACAGTACATGGTGAAGATAACAACTGTGTGTGGCAGTGTTAACAAGGGTGTCAAGTGTACAGTACATAGTGAAGATAACAACTGTGTGGGGCAGTGTCAACAAGGGTGTCAAGTGTACAGTACATAGTGAAGATAACAACTGTGTGTGGCAGTGTCAACAAGGGTGTCAAGTGTACAGTACATAGTGAAGATAACAACTGTGTGTGGTAGTGTCAACAAGGGTGTCAAGTGTACAGTACATAGTGAAGGTAACAACTGTGTGTGGCAGTGTCAACAAGGGTGTCAAGTGTACAGTACATAGTGAAGATAACAACTGTGTGTGGCAGTGTCAACAAGGGTGTCAAGTGTACAGTACATAGTGAAGATAACAACTGTGTGTGGTAGTGTCAACAAGGGTGTCAAGTGTACAGTACATAGTGAAGGTAACAACTGTGTGTGGCAGTGTCAACAAGGGTGTCAAGTGTACAGTACATAGTAGAAGATAACAACTGTGTGTGGCAGTGTCAACAAAGGGTGTCAAGTGTACAGTACATAGTGAAGATAACAACTGTGTGGGGCAAGTTATCAACAGAGTTTCAAGTATTACAGTACACCAGGTAGAATAACAACTGTGTGGGGCAGGAAATTAATCCAGCAAAGGTCAGAGTACGCAATTACATGAAGATAACAACTGGCAGCCTTGGCAGTATCCCAGCAAGGGTGTCAGGTAGCAGTACATAGTAGAAGATAACAACTGTGGCAGTGTCAGCAAAGAGATTGTCAAATTCTTGCAGTACATAGTGGGGAATAACAACTGTGTGGCGAATTAACTCAGCAAAGTTATCCCAAGTGTGTACAGTACATAGTGAAGATAACAACTGTGTGTGGCAGTGTCAGCAAAGAGATTATCAGAGTGCTTGGAATTACATAGTAGAGATAACAGCTGTGGCAGTGTCAGCAAAGTTATCAGAAGTGTACAGTACATAGTGAAGATAACAACTGTGTGTGGCGAGGAGTGTCAACAAAGATTGTCAGAGTGTGCAATTACATAGTGAAGATAACTAACAACGTGACAGTGTCAACCAAGGTGTCAAGGTATACAGCATTATAGTGAGATAACAACTGTATTATTGGCAGTGGCATAAGGTTATCAGAGTGTGCATTTTGCCAGTGAAGATAACAACTGTGTGAGACCCCGGTATCAGCAAAGGAACATCAGAGTGTACGGTGCATAGTAAGTAACAACTGTGACCTTGGCAGTATCAGCAAAATTGTCAAATTCTTTGCGAGTACATGGTAGAAGATGTAACTGTGTGTGGCAGTGTCAACAAAATTATCCAAGTGCTTTGATACATAGTGAAGATAACAACTTTGTGTGTGGCAGTGTCAACAAGGGTGTCAAGTCTTGTGATAGAAGATAACAAGCAGCAATGTGGCAGTGTCAACAAGAATTATCAAGTGTACAGTACATAGTAGAATAACTTTCAACTGTGTGTGGTATCAACAAAGGAATTATCCAAATTATGTACAGTACATAGTGAAGATAACAACTGTGTGTGGCAGTGTAACAAAAGGTGTCAAGTGTACAGTATTGCAAGTAGAGAATAACAACTGTGTGATGATATTCATGAGACATCAGATGTACAGTACATAGTGAAATACTTCAGCATGTGGCAGTGTCAACAGGAATTATCAGAAAGAATGTACATAAAAAGTGAAGAGAATAACAACATGTGTGTGAGTGTCAACAAAGGAGGGTGTCAAGTGTACAGTACATAGTGAAGATAACAACTGTGTGTGGCAGTGTTAACAAAGGTGTCAAGTGCTTAAATTACATAGTAGAGATAACAACTGTGTGTGGCAGTGTTAACAAAGGGTGTCAAGTGTACAGTACATAGTGAAGATAACAACTATGGCATGGCAGTGTCAACAAAGGGTGTCAAGTGTACAGTACATAGTGAAGATAACAACTGTGTGTGGCAGTGTTAACAAGAGATTATCAAGTGTACAGTACAAGTGAAGATAACAACTGTGTGTATGGCAGTGCTCAACAAGAGATTATCAGAAGTGTACAGTACATAATGAAGATAACAACTGTGTGTGGCAGTGTTAACCTTAAAAGATTATCCAAGTGTACAGTACATAACAGTGAAGATAACAACTGTGACACAAGCAAGTGATAATTGTAAAGGGTGTCAAGTGTA
>NW_024744652.1:0-8991 GCF_018991925.1 Homarus americanus
ATGATGGTGGTGTAGGATGATGGTGTTGTAGGATGGTGTTGTAGGATGATGGTGTTGTAGAATGATGGTGGTGTAGAATGATGGTGGTGTAGAATGATGGTGGTGTAGGATGATGGTGTTGTAGGATGATGGTGGTGTAGGATGATGGTGGTGTAGGATGATGGTGTTGTAGGATGATGGTGTTGTAGGATGATGGTGTTGTAGGATGATGGTGGTGTAGGTTGATGGTGGTGTAGGATGATGGTGTTGTAGGATGATGGTGTTGTAGGATGATGGTGTTGTAGGATGATGGTGGTGTAGGATGATGGTGGTGTAGGATGATGGTGGTGTAGAATGATGGTGGTGTAGGATGATGGTGGTGTAGGATGATGGTGGTGTAGGATGATGGTGGTGTAGAATGATGGTGGTGTAGGATGATGGTGGTGGAGGATGATTGTAAAAGTGGTCTATGGGAAGTGTTTGGAAAGACCATTTACCTACTTATATTTGGCCACAAAGTTTTGATATATAGCCTAAATTTGACTACCGTTGTATATCACTGTGTCTAAGCTTTACAAAATCACAAATGCTGGAGTCATGATTGTCAATGCCTGTGTTTTCCCTCCGTTTTTGACGATTGTGTATATATTGAAGATGCAGAAAGGAGCAGAAAATTCCAGTGCAGGATGATAGTGGTGCAGGGGTGATTTTAATGTGTATTTTTTTGTGAAATTTCATGAAAACATTTGTCCTTCAGTTTAGATTCAACTTAATCTCTTCCTTGTCGTCTTCTGTGTTATCTGTCGATCCAAATTTTAACTTAATCCGACTTTTATTTAGATTTTTGGCCTTTTTAGTGCTACATGAACCACTTTTGTATAGTCTGTAGAGTTTGTAGTACTTTTTGTGTGAGGGTTTTTTTTGTATATGAGTGTCAATAATTAAAAAAGGTTCATATATGTGTAAAGCTTAAGAAATAATAGCCTTTGTGTATTGTTCCTCGTCAGCAGAGTGATAAAATGATCTCCTTTCATCTAGATCTTGAAACTGACTAACTGCATCCTGAAACTGTATTGCGGGCTGTAACATAATTACAGTTATATTTGGTATAGTATGGCTGCTGTATCCTGTTTCAGCCCTGCATATTCTTCTTCCATGTACAATGCGTTTACTGGGGCTCGTCAGGTTTTGTGCAGTGTGGCAGTCCTGTGTTTGTTTACATTCGGCAGAAGGGAACCCACAATAGTAAACACACTATGGAATCAAACTAAAAAAAAATATTTAAACAAATATCTCAATGTAATGATTTGTGGAATGTTTATATGACGAGCCCCTGTAAACGCACTAGTGAAGGGGACTGTACCTAGGCTATATGATGAGCCCCTGTAAACACACTAGTGAAGGGGACTGTACCTAGGCTACATGACGAGCCCCTGTAAACGCACTAGTGAAGGGGACTATACCTAGGCTATATGACGAGCCCCTGTAAACGCACTAGTGGAGGAGACTGTACCTAGGCTATATGATGAGCCCCTGTATACACACTAGTGAAGGGGACTGTACTTAGGCTATATGACGAGCCCCTGTAAACACACTAGTGAAGGGGACTGTACCTAGGCTATATGACGAGCCCCTGTAAACACACTAGTGAAGGGGACTGTACCTAGGCTATATGATGAGCCCCTGTAAACACACTAGTGAAGGGGACTGTACCTAGGCTATATGACGAGCCCCTGTAAACACACTAGTGAAGGGGACTGTACCTAGGCTATATGACGAGCCCCTGTAAACACACTAGTGAAGGGGACTGTACCTTGGCTATATGACGAGCCCCTGTAAACGCACTAGTGGAGGAGACTGTACCTGCTATCCTTCAGTGACGTCACACCTCCCACACACACACACACACACTCACACATTATTCCCGAGAGCATTATAGTGGATGAGCGCTGTTAACCTGTGCGTAGAGGAAATTTCATTATGTTTATCATTTTTCGGTGTTGTGATTTTTTAACGTTAAAATATAAATGAATAAACACCAAGATGAATTTTTTTAGGTAAATATTTACTTCTTCCCGTACCACAGTTTTAGAAGGAACTTTAGTGACACGGTCTTGGAAGAAATATGGTGATACAGTTTTAGACAAGGGTTCCCACATCATTGAAAACTGGAAAAAATTGAACGTCAACTTTCTAACACTTATCATGACTGAAAATTTTTAATATAATCTTAATTGTGTATACTTTGTCTTTTACATATACCCCTCTAGGTGATGTACTTTAGTGACTATTCCTAGTTAATTAATTGCCACCTGTTCCAGTTTCAAACTTACAGTATATAATGTATAATATTGGATTTTACACAATATTTACGCTACATAATTATAAACACAAAGGGAATTTCTGTAAACTTATGCTTCTTGCCGTCACACGCCCATACAGCTAGGCCGGGCCGGTCACATAGGATTGTGATACACCGCTGTACATTAACCCTATCATCTCATCATTATACTAACACGACTAGGGAGGAGAAAACTAAAAATGTATTGCCGGTACTGTATGTAAACTGTAGAATTTCATTTAGGCGTGAGAGTTTTGACTGCACTAGTAATCGCATAGAAATCATAAATACTGTATCTGATTCATGTGGGAGTACTGTTTAGTTAACATTACGGGTATTTCATTAACTCCTGTCCATGCCCATTTTGTTTTCTTTATATTGTATCTAAAAAAATGTTGCAAGATAACCTGAAGATTAGGATTAGCCCCCAGCTTTTTTCACCTGAATGTTAACCATATTAACGCTAACCTAACCTAACCTAACCTATCCAAACATAACCTAACTCACCCAGGTAGTGTTTAAGTGGTTAGTCTTCAGGTGATGTAATCTGGGGGCTAATCTTCAGGTGATATAATCCGGGGCTAATCTTCAGGTGATATAATTTAAGGGGCTAATCTTCAGGTGATATAATTTAAGGGGCTAATCTTCAGGTGATATAATTTAAGGGGCTAATCTTCAGGCGGTTCCCGTATGACTTTGTTGTTGATAGTTGCAGGTGGGTCAGATGTTGGCCAGGAGACAAACACTCATTTATGGTGGAAAAGTTAGTCAAATGTTAGGTCAAGTCAAGGTCAAACTCCTGTATCGAGTGGGTTTGTCCTCTGAAAGAGTTCATTAAGTTAAGGGTATTTAAGCTCCTCCAATCAGAATTCAGCGTGATTAATATAGATAGTCATTGGTCGAGAGCGTTTTACTTTCTTCAAACATAAAGGTTTCAAGTAATATTTTTTGACAATTTATTATCGGAAACAAAGTATTTATAAATTAGGTTAGGTTAGGTTAGGTTAGGTTAGGTTAGGTTAGGTTAGGTTAGGTTAGGTTAGGTTAGGTTAGGTTAGGTTAGGTTAGGTTAGGTTAGGTTAGGTTAGGTTAGACAAGCATCTCCACACTCTTGTAAACAATAATGTCTTCTGATTAAGTATAGTTACCAAGATATTGTAAGTCTTATTTTGTGTTATGTGATAGCTGAGTGTTGACAGAAGCCACGAGTAACACAATGAAGGCGGCACTATACTGCTGCTTTAGGAAGGAGTAACTCACACCAGAGGGAGTGAGGCCTTTTTCGAAGTTGTGATCTTCATGTTTAACCTTATAACCCAAATGAATAACAGCTATTAGAGGTGTTATGGTGATTATATATATTACATTATCGACTGAGTGCAATTGATCTCTCTCTCTCTCTCTCTCTCTCTCTCTCTCTCTCTCTCTCTCTCTCTCTCTCTCGCCACTATCTATAAAAGGAACATTCTCACAAGACCCTCCACCTTACCCCTCTCTCCCTCCCTCCCCTGCCGCCACGGTAAGAAACGTATTCCGCCAAACTTTAAGACCAGGGCAGCACATTTCAGCCTAGTAACCCCTGAACTGTTGAAGAAGGAGGAGGCATCTGGTCTGATCCATAGCCCAGGGAAACATTCTTAGTGAGTCACAAGGGAAAGAGGAAGTTGTCTACAGCTTTTAAGATTATGTTATTTCTTGTAACCTCTTGTGTGTGTGTATGTTTATGAGGGTAAAAATGTTAGGGGTGTATGTTTGGTGGGTGTTTGTGTATGTATGTTTGTTTGTTTGTGTATGTGTGTTTGTTTGTGTGATAGATTGTCCCTGTAATTTAGGTGTTGTTGGTCTTGTGTTTTCTAACTCTGACGGTCACTAAAGGGAAGGCTGTGACGGTCACTATGAGGCTGTGACGGTCACTATGAGGCTGTGACGGTCACTATGAGGCTGTGACGGTCGCTAAAAGAGGAGGGAGGGAGGGGAGGGTAAGAGGAAAGCAACATACCCCCGAGAATTAAGTTTTGTTTGGGTGCGTGTTGGGTGCGTATTAGGTGCGTGTTGGGTGCGTATTAGGTGCGTATTAGGTGCGTGTTGGGTGCGTATTAGGTGCGTGTTGGGTGCGTGTTGGGTGCGTGTTGGGTGCGTATTAGGTGCGTGTTGGGTGCGTGTTGGGTGCGTGTTGGGTGCGTATTAAGTGAAAAAACCAATGTGGATCGTGAAGTGGTGGCAGCAGTAGCTTTTCGTACTGAAGTGTTTATTATTGTGTGTTACCGAGAAGAGCTAAGCAGGTGTAGGTGTCCCAGGTTAATAGATAGAAGAATAAAATATAATGAAATGTTAACTATTTTATATTTCTCACATAATAAAGTAGGTTAATTAACTCCTGCCTTTTAACATCCCCTTAACTTATATAAAAAATATTAATGTTATATAATTTTGTTTTATTTTTACAAGTATATAAATAAACAAGTACACAACCACAACCACAACCACTACCACTATCACAATACAACAACAACTACCACTCCCTTCACTACATCAATTACTATATCCACCACCACAACTACCATTACTATCACCATCACCACCACCACTACCACAACCACAACCACTACCACTACCACAACCACTACCACTATCACAACCACAACCACTACCACTACCACAACCACAACCACTACCACTATCACAATACAACAACAACTACCACTACCTTCACTACATCAATTACTATATCCACCACCACAACTACCATTACTATCACCATCACCACCACCACTACCACTACCACTACCACAACCACTACCACTACCACTACCACAACCACTACCACTATCACAATACAACAACAACTACCACTACCTTCACTACATCAATTACTGCACCACAACTACCATTACTATCTGCATCACCCTTACCACAACCACTACAACTATCACAATACAACAACAATTACCACTACCTTCACTACATCAATTACTATATCCACCACCACAACTACCATTACTATCACCATCACCACCACCACTACCACAACCACTACCACTACCACAACCACAACCACTACCACTACCACAACCACAACCACTACCACTACCACAATACAACAACAACTACCACTACCTTCACTACATCAATTACTATATCCACCACCACAACTACCATTACTATCACCATCACCACCACCACTACTACAACCACAACCACAACCACTACCACTACCACTACCACAACCACTACCACAACCACAACCACTACCACAACCACTACCACCACCACAACCACTACCACCACCACCACCACCACCACCCTTTTCCTCTTTTCTACTACCCTACTTAGGAAAGGGGAGTGAGAAGCCTTTGATAGCATAGAGTATGTAGGTCACACTGAGAGTTTCCTCTCTCTCTCTCCCTCTCTCCCTCTCTCTCTCTCTCTCTCTCTCTCTCTCACATACATGTTAAATCTCAGCCCATTTCCTTGACCTGTTTCTTCGCTGTTCTCTATATCTCCATCTTTATCGGTTTAACTTTTATTCTTATTCTCTGCCTTTGATTATTCTTCACACTTTGGGATGAATGTGGGACGAGAGAGAGAGAGAGAGAGAGAGAGAGAGAGAAAAACAAAAAAGTGGGTATAAGAGAAAAATAACGAGAAATATGAGAAAATAAAGCAAAAATCAAAGAGAGAAAGAAAGAGAGAGAGAGAAAGCAAGCAAGACGTGGAGGCTCTCAGACTGGGCCTCACCGTCCAGGCATCAAAGACAGGGGCCACTCAGCTTGTTAAGAGCAGCTGTAAAACTAAGGCGTCTTGTGTGCAACATGAACTGTGGCTACACCGAACCAAACTCTGATATTTGTAGTGTGTGTGTGTGTGTGTGTGTGTGTGTGTGTTTATAATAATAATAATAATAATAAACGGTTTATTAATAGAGTTGCAGCCGGTGGCTGAAAATATACAGACTTACATTTGATTTAGACATAATGATATAATATGCATTGAATACATTTACAGGGCTGTATAGTGCATAAATCAGGAGTTGTTTTGTGTGTGTGTGTGTGTGTGTGTGTGTGTCTCCACCACCCAGCAACACAGGTAATAGGGCTGCTGCCTCTCTCCCTCCCTTCCCCACCACACTCCACAGTCTGGAGGCAGTACAGTGTCATCCCGCGCCACAGCAGGTTATTAGGCAGTTTACGACGCCTCGTTAACGACCAGCTGCTCTAACTACCTCACGACAGATGCTGGTAATTATCACTAATTATTACATTATTTTCTCGCCACAGTTGTTCTCTGATGATGCAGTTAAAATTAAAACACAATTTTGAGATTTAATTCAAATTGTAACCTAGCCTAACATAACCTAACACTGTATCCAGAGTTAAGTAATGATTCATTCAACATTCTGGGAAAAGCTACAGACTACTTCATATATTCTAAGGAAGAAAGGTTTAATAATTACTGAAAAGAGACAAAAACTTTTAGAAATTACGAAAAACTAAAAAAAATCGACACCGCTGCCCATGAGGATTTAGGTGAATTAAAACATTCTCCTGGCGAAAAATAAGCGATTTTAATAGTAACTGTTGAGCCAGCAGTGTTACCCGAGCCCAAACTAATGTGTTGCCAATTTTAGCAAAGGTCATTGTTTCCTTCTTGGTATAATCAGACTTATTTCAGTGATGGTTGAACAATTTTGTCTCCTCAAATTTTCGTTTTGTGTGTGTGTGGTTTTGCTGCATCTGTTGGCAATGAAAGCATTTGTTTATTCATGGAGTGTGAGTGTGTGGGTGTGTGTGTGAGTGTGTGTGTGAGTGTGTGTTACCGTGAAGGATTATTTCAGGTTTTAGTTTAAATTATGATTATAATTCAATTTCAAAGATACACACACACACACACACACACACACACACACACACACACACACACATTGGGCGGTAAAATCGGTTTTCATAGTGCTGAATTCTTGAGCTTAGCTTAGCTTAGGTTAGGTTAGGTTAGGTTAGGTTAGGTTAGGTTAGGTTAGGTTAGGTTAGGTTAGGTTAGGTTAGGTTAGGTTAGGTTAGGTTAGGTTAAGTTAAGCAAGGATGGAAGGAAGGAGGAAGGGAGGAAATAGGGATGCAATTAAGGAAGGAAGGTGGGAGAATGTGAGGAAGGGAGAAGGGAGAGAAGGGAGGAATGGAGGAAGGGAGAGAGGGGGAGAAGGGAGAGGGGGAGAGAAGAGAGGAGTGGAGGAAGTGAGGAAGGGAAAGAGGGAGAGAAAGGAAAGAGGGAAAGAAGGGAGAAAGGGAGAGAAGGGAGGGAGGTGTCAAACGGCTTGCACCGACGAGAGAACAATTGAATTAATTTACACAACACAGTATTTGTCAGGTGTGATGACGGTGATAATTTTGTGTGTGTGTGTGTGTGTGTGTGTTTGTGTGTGTGTGTGTGTGTGTGTGTGTGTGCAACTCCGTCACATGTATCGCTACATCCAATGAATATTATAGAGTAAAAAGTAAATGGAATGTGAAGTCAATTTGCAACACCCAGATACCGTGTGATGATGGTAGTGTTGGCAGCCCTGTGTGTGATTATGTTACGTGTGTTGTAGTAGTGTTGGCAGCCCTGTGTGTGGTTATGTTACGTGTGTTGTGGTAGTGTTGGCAGCCCTGTGTGTGGTTATGTTACGTGTCTTGTGGTAGTGTTGGCAGCCGTGTGTGTGATTATGTTACGTGTGTTGTGGTAGTGTTGGCAGCCCTGTGTGTGGTTATGTTTACGTGTGTCTTGTGGTAGTGTTGGCAGTCCTGTGTGTGTGATTATATTTGCGTGTGTTGTATGTTAGCGCAATCTGTGTTGATTATGTTACGTGTGTTGTGGTAGTGTTGTAATCCTGTGTGTGATTATATGTGCGTGTGTTGTGGTAGTGTTAACAGTCCTGTGTGTGTTGCGTGTGTTGTGGTAGTGATAACAACCCTGTGTGTGATTATGTTGCGTGTGTTGTGGTGGTGTTGGCCCTGTGTGTGGTTATGTTACGTGTGTTGTGGTAGTGTTGGCAGCCCTGTGTGTGGTTATGTTACGTGTCTTGTGGTAGTGTTGGCAGCCCTGTGTGTGATTATGTTACGTGTGTTGTGGTAGTGTTCGCAGCCCTGTGTGTGGTTATGTTACGTGTCTTGTGGTAGTGTTGGCAGTCCTGTGTGTGATTATGTTACGTGTGTTGTGGTAGTGTTGGCAGTCCTGTGTGTGATTATGTTACGTGTGTTGTGGTACTGTTGGCAGTCCTGTGTGTGATTATGTTACGTGTGTTGTGGTAGTGTTGGCAGTCCTGTGTGTGATTATGTTACGTGTGTTGTGGTAGTGTTGGCCCTGTGTGTGTGCATGATTATTACCGTGTGTTGTGGTAGTGTTGGCAGCCCTGTGTGTGATTATGTTACGTGTGTTGTGGTGGTGTTGGCAGTCCTGTGTGTGATTATGTTACGTGTGTTGTGGTAGTGTTGGCAGTCCTGTGTGTGATTATGTTACGTGTGTTGTGGTGGTGTTGGCAGTCCTGTGTGTGATTATGTTACGTGTGTTGTGGTAGTGTTGGCAGCCCTGTGTGTGATTATGTTACGTGTGTTGTGGTAGTGTTGGCAGCCCTATGTGTGATTATGTTACGTGTGTTGTGGTGGTGTTGGCAGTCCTGTGTGTGATTATGTTACGTG
>NW_024744653.1:0-35159 GCF_018991925.1 Homarus americanus
AGGTACACTTCCGACACTCCCAGGTACCTCTGACCTCCCAGGTACCTCTGACACTCCCAGGCACACCCTCGGCACTCCAGGTACTCCCACACATTCCTGGTACACCCCTGACCTCCCAGGTACACCTCTGACACTCCCAGGTACACCTCAGACACTCCCAGGTACCTTCTCACACTCCCAGGTACACCTCCCCAGCCTCCCTAGGTACTCCTCTGTCACTCCCTGATACGCCACTAACACTCCCGTCACTGCTTGCACTCCCAGGTACACGCCCCAGCTGCTCAGGTACACCTCAGACACTGCCAGGTACACCTCTGACACTCCCAGGTACACCTCAGACACTCCAGGTACACCCCTGACACTCCCAGGTACACTTCTGACACTCCCAGGTACATCTCTGTCCCAGGTACACCTCGAACACTCCAGGCACCCCAGACTCTCCCAGGTACAACCCAGACAATCCCGTGCACTTCTCTCACTCCTGGTGCCTCCGACACTCCCAGGTACCCTCTGACACTCCCAGGTACACCTCCTGACACTCCCAGGTACACCTCTGACACTCCCAGGTACACCTCGGCACTCCCAGGTACACCTCTGACACTCCCAGGTACTCACTGACATCATGGTACACCTCTGACACTCCCAGGTACACGTCCAACACTCCCAGATACACCTCTGATACTCCCAGGTACACCTCTGAGACTCCCAGGTACATCTCTGACACTCCATGTACACCTCTGATACTGCCAGGTACACTCTGACAATCCCAGGTACTCTGTGACACTCCAGGTACACCTCCGACCTCCAGGCCTCTGATCCCAGGTACCTTTGAGACTCGTACTTCACTGACACTCCCTGGTATACCTCTAACATTCCAGGTACACCTCTGACACTAGGTAAACCTCTGATATTCTCAGGTACCTCTGACTGCTCCAGGTCGCCTCCGACACTCCCAGGCCACTCCGACACTCCCAGGTAAACTCCCGTGCTCCAGGTACACCTCTGACACTCCCACCTTTGCACTCCCAGTACACCTCTGACACTCCAGGTACACCTCTGGCCTCCCAGGTACTCACCGACATCCCCTGGTACCTCTGACACTCCCAGGTGCACCTCTGACACTCAGGTACACCTCCTGACACTCCCAGGTAATTCACTGACATCCTGGTACACCTCTGACTACTCCAGGTACGTCCAACACTCCCAGATACACCTCTGATACTCCCAGGTACACCTCGGCACTACCAGGTACACCTCCCACCTGCTCCCAGTTACACCTCCTGACACACCCAGGTACACTTCCCAACCAGGCTCCCCTGACATTTCCTGGTACACCTCCTAACACTCCCAGGTACACGTCCAACACTCCCAGATACACCTCTGACCTCCCAGGTGCATCTCTGACACTCCGAGGCACACCTCTGACACTCCCAGGCACACCTCTGCACTCCCAGGTACCTCTGACACTCCCAGGTACAACCTCTGAGACTCCCAAGCCTCTGACCTCCCAGGTAATCCTCCGACACTCCCAGGTACCTCGACCTCCCAGGTACTTCATACACTCCCAGGTACCTCGAACCTCCCAGGTACACCTCTGACACTCCCAGGTACCTCCGACACTCTCAGGTACATCTCTGACACTCTCAGGGACACCTCTGACACTCCCAGGTACAACCTCCTGACACTCCCAGTACACCTCTGACACTACAGGTAATCCTCCGACACTCCCAGGTACACCTCCGACACTCCCAGGTACACTTCTCACACTCACAGGTACACCTCAGACCTCCACAGCTCCACTGACCTCCCTGCACACCCTGACACTCCCAGGCACACCTCTGACCTCCCAGGCACACCTCAGACACTCCCAGGTTCACCCCGATACTCCCAGGCACCCCAGACATTCCCAGGCACACCTCGACACTCCCAGGCATACCTCTCACACCTCTGGTACACCTCTGACACTCCAGGTACCTCTGACACTCCCAGGTACACCTCTGACACTCCCAGGTACACCTCTGACCTCCCAGGTACCCACCGACATTCCTGGCACACCCTGACACTCCCATGCACACGTCCTGACACTCCCAAATACACCTCTGACACTCCCAGGTACACCTCCAGACCTCCCAGGCACACCTCTGACACTCCCAGGTACTCCTACTTACTCCTGGTGCACCCCTGACCTCCCAGGTACACCTCTGACACTCCCAGGTACACCGGACACTCCCAGGCCACTTCTCACACTCCCAGTACACCTCTGACACTCCCAGGTACTCTCTGTCACTCCCTGATACACCTCCAACACTCCCAGATACACCCTGACACTCCCAGGTACACCCTGACCTCCCAGGTACCTCAGACACTGCCAGGTACACCTCTGACACTCCCAGGTACACCTCCAGACACTCCTGGTACACCCCTGACACTCCAGGTACACCTCTGACCTCCCAGGTACATCCTCTGACACTCCCAGGTACACCTCAGACACTCAGGTGCACCCCAGACACTCCCGGACAATCCAGGCACCCTCTCACACTCCCAGGCACACCTCCGACACTCCCAGGTGCCCTCTGACACTCCCAGGCACACCTCTGACACTCCCAGGTCCTCTGACCTCCCAGGTACACCTCTGGCACTCACAGGCACACCTCTGACACTCCCAGGTACTCCACTGACATCCCATGGTACCTCTGACACTCCCAGGTACACGTCCAACACTCCCAGATACACCTCCTGATACTCCCAGGTACACCTTGAGACTCCCAGGAACATCTCTGACACTCCCATGTACCTCTGATACTGCCAGGTACACCTCTGACAATCCCAGGTACTCCTCTGACCTCCCAGGCACACCTCCGACACTCCCAGGCACACTCTGATACTCCCAGGTACACCTTGAGACTCCCAGGTACTTCACTGACACTCCCTGGTATACCTCTAACATTCCCAGGTGCACACCTCCTGACCTTCCAGGCAAACCTCTGTTCTCAGGTACACCTCTGACACTCAAGGTCCCAGCCTCCGACACTCCCAGGAAACCTGACCACTCCCAGGTAAAACTCCGATACTCCTAGGTACACCTCTGACATTCCAGGTACACCTTTGACACTCCAGTTACACCTCTGACACTCACAGGTACACTCCTGACCCCCCAGGCACTCCACTGACATCCCAGGCACACCTCCTGACACTCCCAGGTACACCTCGACACTCCACAGGCACACCTCTGACACTCCCAGGTACTTCACTGACATCCCCTGGTACACCTCTGACACTCCCAGGCACACGTCCAACCTCCCAGATACACCTTGATCTCCCAGGCACACCTCCGACACTCCCAGGCACACCTCTGACCTCCCAGGTACACCTCTCTGACACTCCCAGGTACACCTCCTGACACTCCCAGGTACCACTGACATCCTGGTACCTCTCGACACTCCCAGGCACACCTCTGACACTCCCAGGTACACCTCTGACACTCCCAGGCCTTCACTGACATCCCCTGGTACACCTCTGACACTCCCAGGTACACGTCCAACACTCCCAGATACACCTCTGACACCCCAGGTACACCTCCGACACTCCCAGGCACACCCCTGACACTCAGGACACCTCTGACACTCCCCAGTACAACCTCTGACACTAGGCACACCTCTGACACTACCAGGCAATCCTCCGACACCCCAGGCACACCTCCGACACCCCAGGCACACTCTACACCACAGGCACACCCCAGACACCCCATGTACCCACCTGACACCCCTGGCACACCCCTACCCCAGGCACACCTCCTGACACCCCAGGCACACCCCCAGACACTCCCAGGTACACCCCGACACTCCCAGGCACACCCCAGACATTCCCAGGCACACCTCCGACACTCCCAGGCACACCTTCACACCTCTGGCACACCTCTGACAAGGCACACCTCTGACAATGGCACACCTCTGACACTCCCGGCACACCGCTGACAATCCCCAGGTACCCACTGACATTCCCTGGCACACCTATGACACTCCCATGCACACGTCCGACACCCCAACACACCTCTGACACCCCAGGCACACCTCTGACACTCCCCAGGCACACCTCTGACACTCCCAGGTACCCACCAACACCCCTGGCACACCCCTGACACTCCAGGCACACCTCTGACACTCCCCACACCGCAGACACTCCCAGGCACACCCTCACACCCCAGGCACACCCCTGACACTCCCCAGGTACCCTCTGTCACTCCCTGATACGCCTCCAACACCCCAGCATACACCGCTGACACTCCCAGGCACACCGCTGACACTGCCAGGCACACCTCAGACACTGCCAGGCACACCTCTGACACTCCCAGGCACACCTCAGACACCCCTGGCACACCCCTGACACTCCCAGGCACACCCCTGACACCCTGCGGCCATCTCTGACACCCCAGGCACACCTCAGACACTCCCCAGGCACACCCCAGACTCTCCCAGGCACACCCCAGACAATCCAGGCACACCTCACACCTGCAGGCACACCTCCGACACCCCAGGCACCCTCTGACACCCCAGGCACACCTCTGACACTCCCAGGCACACCTCTGACACTCCAGGTACACCTCTGGCACTCAGGTACACCTCTGACACCCCAGGTACTCCACTGACATCCCATGGTACACCTCTGACCCCTAGGTACACGTCCAACACTCCTGTGATACACCCTGATACCCCAGGCCACCTTGAGACTCCCAGACACATCTCTGACACTCCCATGCAACACCCTGATACTGCCAGGTACACCTCTGACAATCCCAGGTACTCCTGTGACACTCCCCAGGCACACCTCCGACACTCCCAGGCACACTCTGATACTCCCAGGCACACCTTGAGACTCCCCAGGCACTTCACTGACACTCCCTGGTATACCTCTAACATTCCCAGGTACACCTCTGACACTTCCAGGTAAACCTCTGATATTCTCAGGTACACCTCTGACACTCTGTCAGCCTCCGACACCCCAGGTACAACCTGACCAATCCCGGTAAAACCGATAATCCTAGGTACACCTCTGACATTCCCAGGTACACCTTTGACACTCCCAGGTACACCTCCTGACTCACAGGCACACCTCTGACACTCCCAGGTACCCACTGACATCCCCTGGCACACCTCTGACACTCCCAGGTGCACCTCTGACACTCACAGGCACACCTCTGACACCCCAGGCACTTCACTGACATCCCCTGGTACACCTCTGACACCCCAGGCACACGTCCAACACTCCCAGATACACCTTGATACTCCCCAGGTACACCTCCGACACTACCAGGCACACCTCTGACACTCCAGTGCACACCCTCTGACACCACAGGCACACCTCTGACACTCCTGGTACCTCACCGACATCCCCTGGTACACCTCTGACACTCCCAGGCACACCTCTGACACTCACAGGCACACCTCTGACACCCCACTTCAATGACATCCCTGGTACACCCTCTGACACCCCAGCACACGTCCAACACCCCAGATACACCCTCTGATACTCCCCAGGCACACCTCCGACACCCCAGGCACACCCTCTGACACCCTGCACACCCTCACACTCCCCAGCACCCACCAACACCCCAGGTACATCCCCTGACACCCCAGGCACACCTCTGACACTCCCAGGTACACCTCTGACCCTTCCCAGGCACACCTCAGACACCCCAGGCACACCCCAGACACCCCAGGCACACCCCAGACACTCCCAGGCACACTTCACACTCGCAGGCACACCTGACACTCCCAGGCACACCTCTGACACTCCCAGGCACACCTCTGACACTCCCAGGCACACTCTCACAATTCCCAGCACACCCTGACACTCCCAGGTACACTTCAAAACCAGGTACTCCACTGACATTCCCTGGCACACCTCTGACACTCCCAGGCACACGTCCAACACCCCAGGCACACCTCCTGACACCCCAGGCACATCTCTGACACCCCAGGCACACCCCTGACACCCCCAGGCACACCCTCCTGACACCCCAGGCACACCTCCTCACACCCCACCCACTCACTACCTGGCACATCCCTGACACCCCAGCACCTCTGACACCCCAGGCACACCTCAGACCTCCGGCACACCCCAGACACCCCAGGCACACCCCTGACACCCCAGGCACCTCAGACACTCCCAGGCACACCTCACCGCAGGCACACCTCCGACACTCCCAGGCCACCCCTGACACTCCCAGGCACACCTCTGACACCCTGCGTACACCTCCTGACACTCCCAGACACACCCCTCACACCCCAGGCACACCTCTGACACAACCAGGTACCCACCTGACATTTCCTGGTAACACCTCTAACACTCCCAGGCACAATGTCCAACACTCCCAGACACCCCTCTGACACCAGGCACACTCTCTGACACCCGAGGCACACCTCTGACACCCCAGGCACACCCCTGACACTCCCAGGCACACCTCTGACACTCCCCAGGTACAACCTCTGAGACCCCAGGCACACCTCTGACACTCCCGGTGCAATCCTCCACACTCCCAGGCACACCTCCGACACTCACAGGTACACTTCATACACCCCAGGTACACCTCAGACACTCCCAGGCACACCTCTGACACTCCCAGGCACACCTCCGACACTCTCACATCTTGACACTCCTAGGCACACCTCTGACCCTCCCAGGCACAACCTCCTGACACCCCCCAAGCACACCTCTGACACTACCAGGCAATCCTCCGACACCCCAGGCACACTCCGACACCCCCAGGCACACTCTACACCTCACAGGCACACCCCAGACACCCCCATGTACCCACTGACACTCCCTGGCACACCCCTGACACCCCAGGCACACCTCTGACACCCCAGCACACCCCAGACACCCCAGGTTCACCCCTGACACCCCAGGCACACCCCAGACACCTCCCACACCTCCGACACTCCCAGGCACACCTCTCACACTCTCTGGCACACCTCTGACACTCCCAGGCACACCTCTGACACCTCCCAGCACACTCTGACACTCCCAGGCACAACCTCTGAGACCCCAAGCACACCTCTGACACTCCCAGGCACACCTCTGACACTCCCAGGCACACTGCTGACACTCCCAGGCACCCACTGACATTCCCTGGCACACCCATGACACTCCCCATGCACACGTCCGACACTCCCAAATACACCTCTGACACCCCAGGTACACCTCTGACACCCAGGCACACCTCTGACACCCCAGGCACCCACTAACACCCTGGTACACCCCTGACACCCCAGGCACACCTCTGACACCCCAGGCACACCGCAGACACCCCAGGCACACTTCTCACACCCCAGGCACACCTCTGACACTCCTAGGTACCTCTGTCACTCCCTGATACGCCTCTAACACCCCAGCACCGCTGACACTCCCAGGCACACCGCTGACACTGCCAGGCACACCTCAGACACTGCCAGGCACACCTCTGGCACCCCAGGCACCCCCAGACACCCCTGGCACACCCCTGACACCCAGGCACACCTGACACCCCCAGCACATCTCTGACACCCCAGGCACACCCTCAGACACCCCCAGGCACACCCCAGACCTCCCAGGCACACCCCAGACAATCCCAGGCACACTCTCACACCTCGCAGGCACCTCCGACACCCCAGGCACCCTCTGACACCCCAGGCACACCTCTGACACCCCAGGCACACCTCTGACACTCCCAGGCACACTCTGGCACTCACAGGCACACCTCTGACACTCCCAGGTACTCCACACATCCCATGGTACACCTCTGACAACTCCCAGGTACACGTCCAACACTCCCAGATACACCTCTGATACTCCCAGGTACACCTTGAGACTCCCAGGCACATCTCTGACACCCCATGCACACCTCCTGATACTGCCAGGCACACCTCTGACAATCCCAGGTACTCCCTGACACTCCCAGGCACACCCGACACCCCAGGCACACCTGATACTCCCAGGCACACCTTGAGACTCCCAGGCACTTCACTGACACCCCCTGGTATACCCCAACATTCCCAGGCACACCTCTGACACTTCCAGGCACACCTCTGATATTCTCAGGCACACCTCTGACACTCCAGTCAGCCTCCGACACTCCCAGGTACAACTCCGACAATTCCCAGGTAAAACTCCGATACTCCTAGCACACCCTGACACTCCCGGTACAACCTTGACACTAGTTACACCTGACACAGGCACACCTCCTGACACTCAGGCACTCCACTGACATCCCCTGGTACACCCTCTGACACCCTCAGGCACACCTCTGACACTCACAGGCACACCTCTGACACCCGGTACTTCACTGACATCCCCTGGCACACCTCTGACACTCCCAGGTACACGTCCAACACTCCCAGATACACCTCTGATACCCCAGGCACACCTCCGACACTACCAGGCACACCTCTGACACCCCAGGCACACCTCCTCACACCCCAGGCACCCACTCAACACTCCCTGGCACATCCCTGACACTCCCAGGCACACCTCTGACACCCCAGGCACACATCTGACCTTCCCAGGCACACCTCAGACACCCGGTACACCCCAGACACTTGCACACCTCAGACACTCCCAGGCACACTTCTCACACTCGCAGGCACACCTCCGACACTCCCAGGCACACCTCTGACACTCCCCAGGCACACCTCTGACACTCCCAGGCACACCTCTGACCTTCCCAGGCACACCCCAGACACCCCAGGCACACCCCAGACACCCCAGGCACACCCCAGACACTCCCAGGCACACTTCACACTCGCAGGCACACCTCCGACACCCCAGGCACACCTCTGACACTCCCAGGTACACCTCTGACACTCCCAGGCACACCTCTGACACTCCCAGACACACCTCTGACACTCCCAGGCACACTTGACACAACCAGGTACTCCACTGACATTTCCTGGTACACCTCTAACACTTGCACACGTACCCCAGGACACCTCTGACACTCCCAGGCACATCTCTGACACCTGAGGTACACCTCTGACACCCCAGGCACACCTCTGACACCCCCAGGCACACCTCTGACACTCCAGGTACAACCCTGAGACCCCAAGCACACCTCTGACACCCCAGGCAATCCTCCGACACCCCAGGCACACCTCCGACACCCCAGGCACACTTCATACACCCCAGGCACACCCCAGACACCCCAGGCACACCTCTGACACTCCCAGGCACACCTCCGACACTCCTCAGGCACACCTCTGACACTCCCAGGCACACCTCTGACACCCCACACAACCTCCTGACACCCCAAGCACACCTCTGACACTCCCAGGCACACCTCTGACACTCCCAGGTACACCTCTGACACTCCCGGTACAACCTCTGAGACTCCCAAGTACACCTCTGACACTAGGCAATCCTCCGACACCCCAGGTACACCTCCGACACCCCAGGCACACTTCATACACCCCAGGCACACCTCAGACACTCCCAGGCACACCTCTGACATTCCCAGGTACACCTCCGACACTCCCTCAGGTCCACCCTCTGACACTCCCAGGCACACCTCCTGACACCCCACAACCTCCGACACCCCCAAGCACCCTCTGACACTACCAGGCAATCCTCCGACACCCCATGCGTACACTTCCACCCCAGGCACACTTCTTACACTCCCAGGCACACCCCAGACACCCCAGGCACACCTCTGACACTCCCAGGCACACCTCCGACACTCTCAGGCATATCTCTGACACTCCCAGTCACACCCTGCACACCCTGCACACTTCTCACCCTGGCAACCTCTGACACTCCCAGGTACACTTCTCACACCACTGATACCTCAGGCACACCTCCACACCCCAGGCACACCTCTCACACCCCAGGTACTCCACTCAACACTACCCGGTACATCCCTGACACCCCAGGCACACCTCTGACACCCCAGGCACACCTCTGACCTCCCAGGCACACCTCAGACACCCCAGGCACACCCCAGACACCCCAGGCACACCTCAGACACCCCAGGCACATCTCACACTCGCAGGCACACCTCCGACACTCTGCGCACACCTCTGACACTCCCAGGCACACCTCTGACACTCCAGGACACCTCTGACACCCCATCACACCTCTGACACTCCCAGGTACACTTCTGACACAACCAGGTACTCCACTGACATTTCCTGGCACACCTCTAACACTCCCAGGCACACGTCCAACACTCCCAGATACACCTCCTGACACTCCCAGGCACATCTCTGACACCTGAGGCACACCTCTGACACCCCAGGCACACCTCTGACACTAGGCACACCTCTGACACTAGGTCCAACCTCTGAGACTCCCAAGCACACCTCTGACACTCCCAGGTAATCTCGACACTGGCACAACTCCGACACCCCAGGCACCACACACCCCAGGCACACCCTCAGACACTCCCCAGGCACACCCTCTGACACTCCAGGCACACCTCCGACACTCCCCAGGCACATCTCTGACACTCCTAGGCACACCTCTGACACTCCCCAGGTACAACCTCTGACACCCCAAGCACACCTCTGACACTACCAGGCAATCCCGACACCCCAGGCACACCTTCCTGACACCCCAGGCACACTTACACTCACAGGTACACCCCAGACACTCCCCATGCACCCACTGACACTCCTGGCACCCCTGACACTCCCCAGGCACACCTCTGACACCCCAGGCACACTCAGACACTCCAGGTTCACCCTGATACCCCAGGCACACCCCTGACACCCCAGGCACACCTCCGACACCTGGTATACTCTCACACCTCTGGCACACCCTGACACCCCAGGCACACCCCCTGACACCCCAGGCACACCTGACACTCCCAGGCACACCCCTGCCGACACCCCAGGCACTGACATTCCCTGGCACACCCCTGACACTCCCCAGGCACACCTCTGACACTCCCCAGGTACACCCTGACACTCCCCAGCACACCTCTGACACCTGCACACCCCTGACACCCCAGGCACACCTCTGACACTCCCTGATACACCTCTAACACTCCCAGGCACACCCCTGACACCCAGGTACACCGCTGACACCCCAGGCACACCCCAGACACCCCAGGCACACCTCTGACACTCCCCAGGCACACCTCAGACACTCTGGCACACCCCCAAGAATTCCCCAGGTGCACACACTTGACACTCCCAGGCACACCTCCGACACTGCACCTCTGACACTCCCCAGGCACACCTCTGACACTCCCAGGCACCTCTGACACTCCCAGGCACACCTCTGACACTCACAGGCACACCCTGACACCCCAAACTCACTGACATCCCATGGTACACCTCTGACACACTCCCAGGCACACGTCCAACACTCCCCAGATACACCTCTGATACTCCCAGGTACACCTTGAGACTCCCAGGCACATCTCTGACACTCCCATGTACACCTCTGATACTGCCAGGCACACCTCTGACAATCCAGGTACCCTCTGACACCCGGCACACCTCCGACACCCCAGGCACACTCTGATACCCCGGCACACCTTGAGACTCTGCACTTCCCACTGACACCCCTGGCATACTCCCCACATTCCCATGCACCCTCTGACACTTCCAGGTAAACCTCTGATATTCTCAGGCACACCTCTGACACTCCAAGGTCAGCCTGACACTCCAGGCACAACCTGACACTCCCAGGTAAAACCCGATACTCCTAGGTACACCTCTGACACTCCCAGGCACACCTTGACACTCCCAGTCACACCTCTGACACTCACAGGTACACCTCTGACACTCCCCACTCCACTGACATCCCCTGGCACACCCTCTGACACTCCCAGGTGCACCTCTGACACTCACAGGCACACCCCTCTGACACTCCCAGGTACTTCACTGACATCCCCTGGTACACCTCTGACACTCCCAGGTACACGTCCAACACTCCCAGATACACCTCTGATACCCCAGGCACACCTCCGACACCACCAGGCACACCTCTGACACTCCGTGCACACCTCTGACACACCCAGGCACACTTCTGACACAACCAGGCACCCACTGACATTTCCTGGCACACCCTCTAACACTCCCAGGCACACGTCCAACACTCCCAGATACACCTCTGACACTCCCAGGCACATCTCTGACACCCGAGGCACACCCCTGACACTCCCCAGGCACACCTCTGACACCCCAGGCACACCTCTGACACACCCCAGGCACACCCTCCGACACTCCCCAGGCACACTCCACACACCCCCAGGCACACCAGACACTCCCAGGCACACCTCTGACACTCCCCAGGCACACCTCCGACACTCTCAGCACATCTCTGACACCCCCAGGACACTCTGACACTCCCAGGTACAACCTCTGACACCCCCAAGCACACCTCTGACACTACCAGGCAATCCCCCGACACCCCAGGCACACTTCCGACACACCCCAGGCACACCCCCACACCACAGGCACACCCCGACACCCCATGCACCCACTGACACCCCTGCACACCCCTGACACCCCAGGCACACCTCTGACACCCCAGGCACACCCCAGACACCCCAGGTTCACCCGACACCCCAGGCACACCCCAGACACCCCAGGCACACCCGACACCCCAGGCATACCTCACACTCTCTCACACTCCTGGACACCCCAGGCACACCTCTGACACCCTGGCACACCTCTGACACTCCCCAGGCACACCGCTGACACTGCACCCACTGACATTCCCTGCCACCTATGACATCCCATGCACACGTCCGACACTCCAACACACCTCTGACACTCCCAGGCACACCTCTGACACTCAGGCACACCCTGACACTCAGGCACTCCACCACACCCCTGGCACACCCCTGACACTCCCAGGCACACCTCTGACACTCCCTGTAGCCACCGCACACTTGGCACACCTCTCACACCCCAGGCACACCTCTGACACCCTGCACTCCCTCTGTCACCCCTGATACGCCCCTCACACCCCAGGCACACCGCTGACACCCCAGGCACACCTGCTGACACTGCCAGGCACACCTCAGACACTGCCAGGCACACCCCTGACACTCCCCAGGCACACCCCAGACACCCCTGGCACACCCCTGACACCCCAGGCACACTCTGACACTCCCAGGCACATCTCTGACCCCAGTGCACACCTCAGACACACCCCAGGCACACCCCAGACCTCCCAGGCACACCCCAGACAATCCCAGGCACATCTCACACCTCGCAGGCACACCTCCACACCCCAGGCACCCCTCTGACATCCCCAGGCACACCTCTGACACTCCCACACCTCTGACACTCCCAGGCACACCCCTGCACTCACAGGACACCTCTGACACTCCCAGGCACCACTGACATCCCAGGTACACCTCTGACACTCCCAGGTACACCTCCAACACTCCCAGACACCCTCTGATACTCCCCAGGTACACCTTGAGACTCCCAGGCACATCTCTGACACTCCCATGCACACCTCTGATACAGGCACACCTCTGACAATCCCAGGCACTCCTTGACACTCCCAGGCACACCTCCGACACTCCCAGGCACACTCTGATACTCCCAGGCACACCTTGAGACTCCCAGGTACTCCACTGACACTCTGGCATACCCCAACATTCCCAGGCACACCTCTGACACTTCCAGGCAAACCTCTGATATTCTCAGGCACCTCTGACACTCCACACAGCCTCCCGACACTCCCCAGGCACAACCTGACACCCCAGGCAAAACTCCGATCACCCTAGGCACACCTCTGACACCCCAGGCACACCTTGACACTCCCCAGTCACACTCTGACACCACAGGTACACCCTCTGACACTCCCAGGTACTCCACTGACATCCTGGTACACCCCTCTGACACCCCAGGTGCACCTCTGACACCACAGGCACACCTCTGACACTCCCAGGTACTTCACTGACATCCCTAGTGCCACCTCTGACACTCCAGGCACACGTCCAACACCCCAGACACACCTCTGATACTCCTGCACACCTGACACTACCAGGCACACCCTGACACCCCCAGTCACAACCTCTGACACTCCACAGGCACACCCCACACCCCAGGCACTCCACTGACACCCCTGGCACACCTCTGACACTCCCAGGCACACCTCTGACACCACAGGCACACCTCTGACACTCCCCAGTACTCACTGACATCCCCGGCACACCCCACACCCCAGGCCACGTCCAACACTCCCAGACACACCTCTGACACTCCCAGGCACACCTCCTGACACTACCAGGTACACCTGACACCCCAGGCACACCTCCTACACCCCAGGCACCCTAACACCCCAGGCACATCCCTGACACTCTGGTGCACACCTCTGACACCCAACACCTCTTAATCCCGTAACCTCAGACACCCCAGGCAACACCCCTGACACTCCAGCACCCCTGACACCCCCAGGCACACCTCACACTGCAGGCACACCCGACACCCCAGGCACACCTCTGACACTCCCCAGCCACCTCTGACACCTGCCAGCACACCTCTGACACTCCCCAGGACACACCTCTGACACTCCCAGGCACACCTCTGACACACCAGGTACTCCACTGACATTCCCAGGCACCCCCAACACTCCCCGGCACACCTCCAACACTCCAGGTACACCTCTGACACCCCAGGCACATCTCTGACACCTCAGGCACACCTCTGACACCCCAGGCACACCTCTGACACCCCAGGCACACCTGACACTCCCAGGCACACCCCAGACACCCCTGGCACACCTCTGACACTCCAGGCACACTCTGACACTCCAGGCACACCTCTGACCACTTGCACACCTCTGACACCCCAGGCAATCCCGACACCCCACAGGCCACCCGACACCCAGGCACACCTCACATACCCCAGGCACACCCCAGACACTCCCCAGGCACACCCCTGACCCCCAGGCACACCTCCGACACCTCAGGCACACCTCTGACACTCCCCAGGCACACCCCCATACCCAGGCACAACCTCTGACACTCCCCAAGCACACCTCTGACACTACCAGGTAATCCTCTGACACCCCAGGCACACTCCAACACCCCAGGCACACTCTTACACCCCAGGCACACCCCAGACACCCCAGGCACACCTTCAATCCTAGGCAACACCTGACACTCCTGTGCATCTCTGACACTCCGTGTCACACCTAGACAACCCTAGGCACACTTCTCAACCCTGGCCACCCTGACACCCCAGGCACACTTCTCACACCCAGGCACACCTCCACACCTCCCTGGCACACCCTGACACCCCAGGCACACCTCTCACACCCAGGCACCCACCAACACCACCAACACTACCTGCATCCCCTGACACCCCAGCACCCCTTGAGCACCCCAGCACACCCCACCCTTCCCAGGCACACCCCAGACACCCCAGGCACACCCAGACACCCCAGGAACACCCCAGACACCCCAGGCACACCTCTCACACCTCCGCAGGCACACCCCCTGACACCCTGCACCTCTGACACTCCCAGGCACACCTCTGACACCCCATGCACACCTCTGACACCCAGACACACCTCACACCCCAGGCACACCCTGACACAACCAGGCACTCCACTGACATTTCCTGGTACACCCTTACCACTCCCCAGGTACACGTCCAACACTCCTGCAGATACACCTCTCCTGACACTCCCAGGTGTTGATTCTCGAGACACTCCGAGGCACACCTCTTGACACTCCCCAGGTACACCTCTGACACTCCCAGTGTCTCTGACACTCCCAGGCACAACCTCTGAGACTCCCAAGCACACCTCTGACACCCCAGTAATCCTGACACCCCAGGCACACCTCCGACACTCACAGGCAGCATCCCCATACACCCCCAGGCACACCAGACTCTCCCAGGCACACCCCCTGACACCCCAGGCACACTCCGACACTCCCCAAGCACATCTCTGACACCCCAGGCACACCCTGACTCTCCCAGGCACAACCCCCTGACACCCCAAGCACACCCTCCACACCACCAGGCAATCCTCCGACACCCCAGGCACACTGACACACCCCAGGCACACTCTACACCTCACAGGCACACCTCAGACACTCCCCATGCACCACTGACACCCTGGTGCCACCCCTGACACTGGGTGCACACCTCTGACACCTCCCAGGTACACCTGGTGACACCCCTGCAGGTTCACCCCTGATACTCCCCAGGCACACCCCAGACACCAGGTGCCACCTCCGACACTCCCCAGGCACACCTCTCACACTCTCTGGTACACCTCTGACACTCCCCAGGCACACTCTGACACTCCCCAGGTACACCTCTGACACTCCCAGGTACAACTCCTGAGACTGCAAAGGCCACCTCCTGGACACCTTAGGCACACCCTGACACTTGTGCACACCGCTGACACCCCAGGCACCACCACATTCCCTGGTACACCTATGACACTGCCATGCACACGTCCGACACTCCCAAATTCACCTCTGACACTCCAGGCATGCATTCTCCTGACACTCCTGCACACCCTGACACCCTGCACCCACCACACCCCCTGGCACACCCCTGACACTCCCAGGCACACCCTCTGACACTCCCCAGGCACACCGCAGACACCCCAGGCACACTTCTCACACTCCCAGGTGCCACCTCCCCTGTCACCCCAGGCAATTCTCTGTGACTCCCCTGACACGCTCCCACATTCCCCAGGCACACCGCCACACCCCTGAGTACAATCACGCCGACACTGCCAGGCACCCCAGACACTGCCAGGCACACCCTGGCACCCAGGCACACCCCCAGACACCCCTGGCACCACCTGACACCTATGCTAACACTGACACCTAAGGCACATCTCTGACACTTGCTGTCTCTCAGACACCAGGCACACCCCAGACCTCCTCTGCAGGCACACCCCAGACAATCCCATGTGCCACTTTCACACTGCAGGCACACCACACCCCAGGCACCTCTGACACTCCCCAGGCACCTCCCCTGACACTCCAGGTACACCTCTGACACTCCCAGGCACACCTCTGGCACCACAGGTACACCTCTGACACTCCCAGGCACTCCACTGGACATCCCATGGCAGTACACCCTCTGACACTCCCCAGGCACACGTCCAACACTCCCCAGGATGATGTCTCTGATACCCCAGGCACACCCCAGACTCCCAGGCACATCTCTGACACTCTATGTACACCTCTGATACCGCCAGGCACACTCTGGACAATCCCAGGTACTCCCCAGACACCCCAGGCACACCTCCGACACTTACAGGCACACCTTGACACTCCCCAGGCACACCTTGAGACTCCCAGGTACTTACTGACACTCTGGCATACCTCTCACATTCCCAGGCACACCTCTGACACTTCCAGTACACCTCTGATATTCTCAGGTACACCTCTGACACTCCAAGGTCAGCCTCCTATTGTTCCCCAGTGCGTCAAGGCACAACTCCGACACCCCAGGTAAACTCCGATACCCCAGGTGCACCCCCTGACACCCCAGGCACACCTCTGACACTCCCAGGTACACCTCCTGACACTACCAGGCACACCTCTGACACTCCCAGGCACACCTCTCACCCCAGGTACTCCACCAACACTCTGGCACATCCCTGACACCCCAGGCACACCCTGACACCCCAGGCACACATCTGACCTCCCAGGCACACCCCAGACACCCCAGGCACACCCCAGACACCCCAGGCACACCCCTGACACACTCCCCAGGCACACCCCCTGACACTCCCAGGCACACCTCCGACACCCCAGGCGCACACCCCTGACACCCCAGGCACACCTCTGACACTTCCCAGGCACACCCTGACACTTCCCAGGCACACCCCTGACACCCCAGGAACACCCCAGACACCCCAGGTACACCCCCAGACACTCCCAGGCACACCCTCACACTGCAGGCACACCTCCACACTCCCCAGGCACACCCTGACACCCCAGGCACACCTCTGACACTCCCAGGCACACCTCTGACACTCCCCAGACACACCCTGACACTCCCCAGGCACACTTCTGACACAACCAGGTACCCACTGACATTTCCTGGTACACCCCTGACACTCCCAGGCACACGCTAACACTCCCCAGATACACCTCTGACACTCCCAGGCACATCTCTGACACCCCGAGGTACACCTCTGACACTCCAGGTACACCTCTGACACTCCCAGGCACACCTCTGACACTCCCCAGGCACAACCTCTGACACCAGGCACACCTCTGACACTCCCAGGTAATCCCACACCCCAGGCACACCTCTGACACCCCAGGCACACTTCGACACCCCCAGGCACACCTCAGACACCCCAGGCACACCCCTGACACCCCAGGCACACCTCCCACACTCCCAGGCACACCTCTGACACTCAGGTGCCACCCCTGACACTCCCCAGGCACACCCTCTGACACACTCCCGGCACAACCTCTCAGACCCCCACACCCTCTGACACTCCCAGGTAATCCTCCGACACCCAGGCACACCTCCGACACTCCCCAGGCACACTTCCACACACCCAGGCACACCAGACACCCCAGGCACACCCTGACATTCCCAGGCACACCGACACCTCAGGTCCACCCTCTGACACCTCAGGCACACCTCTGACACTCCCCAGGTACAACCTCTGACACTCCCCAAGTACACCTCTGACACTACTCAGGTAACCTCCGACATCCCATGTACACCTCCAACACCCCAGGCACACCCCCACACCCCAGGCACACCCCAGACACCCCAGGCACACCCCTGACCCCAGGCACACCCCACACCTCTGCATATCTCTGACACCCCAGTTACACCCTGACACCCCAGGCACACCTCACACCCCAGGCACACCTCTGACACTCCCAGGTACACTTCTCACACTCCCAGGTACACCTCTGACATTCTCAGCACCTCTGACACTCCCAGGTACACCTCTCACACCCCAGGTACTCCACTAACACTACCTGGCACATCCCCTGACACTCCCAGGCACACCCTCTGACACCCCAGGCACACCTCCTGACCTCCCAGGCACACCTCAGACACCCCAGGCACACCCCAGACACCCCAGGTACACCCCTGACACCCCAGGCACACCTCTCACACCTCGCAGGCACACCTCCGACACTCCCCAGGCACACCCTGACACCCCAGGCACACCTCTGACACTAGGCACACCTGACACCCCAGAGCACACCTCCTGACACTCCCAGGCACACCTCTGACACAACCAGGTACCCACTGACATTTCCTGGTACACCTCTAACACTCCCAGGCACACGTCCAACACTCCAGATACACCCCACACTCCAGGTGCACATCTCTGACACCTGAGGCACACCTCTGACACTCCCAGGCACACCTCTGACACTCCCAGGTACACCTCTGACACTCCCCAGGTACAACCTCTGAGACTCCCAAGTACACCTCTGACACTCCCAGGTAATCCTCCGACACTCCCAGGCACACCTCCGACACTCCAGACACACTTCATACACCCCCAGGCACACCTCAGACACCCCAGGCACACCTCTGACACTCCAGGCACACCTCCGACACTCCCAGGCACATCCTCACACCCCAGGCACACCTCTGACACTCCCCAGGCACAACTCTGACACTCCAAGCATACCCTGACACTACCAGGTAATCCTCCGACACCCCCAGGCACACTTCCTGACACTCCCAGGCACACCCTGACACTCCCAGGTACACCTCTGACACTCCCAGGCACACCGCTGACACCCCCAGGTACCCACTGACATTCCCTGCACACCCCTGACACCCAGGCACACCTCTGACACTCCCCAGGCACACCGCAGACACTCCCAGGCACACCTCTCACACTCCCAGGCACACCTCTGACACCCTAGGTACCTCTGTCACCCCTGATACGCCACTCAACACCAGCACACCGCTGACACCCCAGGCACACCGCTGACACTGCCAGGCACACCCCAGACACTGCCAGGCACACCTCTGACACCGAGGCACACCTCAGACACCCCTGGCACACCTGACACCCCAGGCACACTTGACACTCCCAGGCACATCTCTGACACCCCAGGCACACCCCAGACACTCCCAGGTACACCCCAGACCTCCCAGGCACACCCCCACATCCCAGGCACACTTCACACCGCAGGCACACCTCCGACACTCCCAGGCACCTCTGACACACTCCCCAGGTACACCTCTGACCCCAGGCACACCTCTGACACTCCCAGGTACACTGGCACTCACAGGTACACTGACACTCCCAGGTACCCACTGACATCCCATGGTACACCTCTGACACTCCCAGGTACACGTCCAACACTCCCAGATACACCCCTGATAATCCCCAGGCACCTTGAGACTCCCAGGCACATCTCTGACACCCCCATGTACACCTCTGATACTGCCAGGTACACCTCTGACAATCCCAGGTACTCCCTGTGACACTCCCAGGCACACCTCCGACACCCCAGGGCACACTCTGATACTCCCAGGTCAATCTTTGAGACTCCCCAGGTACCTCACTGACACTCCCTGGCATACTCCTAACATTCCCAGGCACACCTCTGACACTTCCAGGTACACCCTGATATTCTCTCAGGTACACCTCTGACACTCCAAGGCCTCCCTGACACTCCCAGGCACAACCTGACACACTCCCAGGTAAAAACCCTGACATCCTAGGCACACCTCTGACACTCCCAGGCACACCTTTGACACTCCCAGTTACACCTCTGACACTCACAGGCACACCCTGACACCCCAGGTACCCAACTGACATCCTCCCTGCACCTCTGACACTCCCAGGCACCTCTGACACTCTCAGGCACCTCTGACACTCCCAGGCACTTCACTGACATCCCCTGGCACACCCTGACACTCCCAGGTACACGCCCAACACTCCCCAGATACACCTCTGATACTCCAGGCACACCCGCACCACCAGGCACACCCTCTGACACTCCCAGTTACACCTCTGACACACCCAGGCACACTTGACACAACCAGGTACCCACTGACATTCCCTGGCACACCCCCAACACTCCCAGGCACACGTCCAACACTCCCAGATACACCTCTGACACTCCCAGGCACATCTCTGACACACCTGAGGCACACCTCTGACACTCCCCAGGCACACCTCTGACACTCCCCAGGCACACCTCTGACACTCCCAGGCACAACCTCCAGGTCCCTGGCACACCTCTGACACTCCCCAGGTAATCCTCCGACACCCCCAGGTACACCTCCGACACCCCAGGTACACTTCATACACCCCAGGCACACCCCTCAGACACCCCAGGCACACCTCTGACACCCCAGGTACACCTCCGACACTCTCAGGTACACTCTGACACCTCAGGGACACCTCTGACACTCCCAGGCACAACCTCTGACACTCCCAAGTACACCTCTGACACTACCAGGTAATCCTCCGACACCCCAGGCACACTTCCGACACCCCAGGCACACCTCTGACACTCACAGGTACACCTCAGACACCCCATGTACTCCACTGACACCCCTGGTACACCCTGACACTCCCAGGCACACCTCTGACACTCCCAGGTACACCTCAGACACTCCCAGGTTCACCCCGACACTCCCAGGTACACCCCAGACACTCCCAGGTACACGTCCAACACTCCCAGATACACCTTGATCCTCCCAGGCACACCCTCCGACACTACCAGGTACACCTCTGACACTCCCAGTTACACCTCTGACACTCACAGGTACACCTCTGACACTCCCAGGTACTCCACTGACATCCCCTGGTACACCTCTGACACTCCCAGGTACACCTCTGACACTCACAGGTACACCTCTGACACTCCCAGGTACTTCACTGACATCCCCTGGTACACCTCTGACACTCCCAGGTACACGTCCAACACTCCCAGATACACCTCTGATACTCCCAGGTACACCTCCGACACTACCAGGTACACCTCTGACACTCCCACCCACACCTCTCACACTCCCAGGTACTCCACTAACACTCCCTGGTACATCCCTGACACTCCCAGGTACCTCTGACACTCCCAGGTACACCTCTGACCTTCCCAGGCACACCTCAGACACCTCCCAGGCACACCAGACACCCCAGGTACACCTCAGACACTCCCAGGCACACTTCTCACACTCGCAGGCACACCTCCGACACTCCCAGGTACACCTCGACACTCCCAGGCACCTCTGACACTCCCAGGTACACCTCTGACACTCCCAGGCACACCTCTGACACTCCCAGGTACACTTCTGACACAACCAGGTACTCCACTGACATTTCCTGGTACACCTCCTAACACTCCCAGGTCACACGCCCAACACTCCCATACCTCTGACACTCCCAGGCACATCTTCGACACCCGAGGTCCACCTCTGACACCTCCCAGGTACACCTCTGACACTAGGCACACCTCCGATACTCCCAGGTACACCTCAGACACCCCCTGGTACACCCTGACACCCCAGGTACACCTCTGACACTCCCAGGTACACCTCTGACACTCCCAGGCACACCTCTGACACTCCCAGGTAATCCTCCGACACTCCCAGGTACACCTCCGACACTCCCAGGTACACTTCATACACTCCCAGGTACACCTCAGACACTCCCAGGTACACCTCTGACATTCCCAGGTACACCTCCGACACTCTCAGGTACACCTCTGACACTCTCAGGTACACCTCTGACACTCCCAGGTACAACCTCTGACACTCCCAAGTACACCTCTGACACTACCAGGTAATCCTCCGACACTCCCAGGTACACTTCCAACACTCCCAGGTACACTTCTTACACTCCCAGGTACACCTCAGACACTCCCAGGTACACCCCTGACACTCCCAGGTACACCTCCGACACTCTCAGGTACATCTCTGACACTCTCAGTTACACCCCAGACACTCCCAGGTACACTTCTCACTAGGGTGACAATAGTGCATATAGGGCAATTGATTAAATGGAATGGCCATTGGTCCAATATCAAGCACTCCATGTGAAAAAAGAACATATATAAATCCTGGGTCATTTGGACAATATTTAGAGGTAGCTCAAGTCAATTGAAGTTTTATCCTTTACAAAAAATACGAATATTCCATAATATGCAGGTTTATTTGAAAATGCATATATTGAGCAAGTTTATGTGTACACTGTACATATAAATGATTAATTCCTTTTTAAAATGAAACGCAGGAACACGCCTTACATCAATGGGTGGGAGAGGTGACAACCCATTCAATGTTTCGCTTTTTTGCTTGTAAGGTCCTGTTTTGATGTCCCTGGTTAGACCGCCTGTTTTCAACAACAACCTGCAGCAGATGTTGACGCTGGTCTTCACGAGATCTTTGCTGTTGAATGCCTGTATCAAGGCAATCCTCTTCTGCAGTGTCGTTGATGACTCTGAGACTACCCACAACTGCGACGCCAGTTTTGAAGTCTTCTATCATCAGACCATGTGTCAGGTCTTGACAAAAATAGTCTTCATTTTGAGACTTTCAACAGAAAGTTGATCTCTAGAAGCAAAGTCTGAGAGCTTTGTGGAAGGAAGATGTGGCAGGAAGAGCAGCACGCTTTTGGTGAATCCTATCGCCTTCCTCTCAACGCATTGCCCGAACTATGTTTTTGTCTTCATTGCATTAACTTGTGATCGAAGAGCAAGTAAGACCCACCAGTTTTCCTTCATACTTCGATAAGTACCACAGGTGACGACCGAAGACTGTGAGACATGTTCTTGATATTTTGACGTCGCGGGTACTCTGACAGGTCTGGAGGAGCCGTAAATCATTAGCAGGAGCGGAGGATGGAACGGGAGGTCAGGAACCAAGTAATTCGACATACAATTCTGAAGTAATAAAGGAATGAATCGCTTTCAAGCCCACGTCTCTGTTACTTGCAGTTAGTTTAAACTGATTAGCAAAAAATCAGATCTTCTAAGGACATAAATGAGTTTAGCCATCCACCGTGCTCGGTATGCCCGGCCGCCGGAGATTAAACTTTGCAGAGCTCCATCGAGACACTCTGATTGCTAGCTCCAGTACCTCACGGTAAGTAATCATCACGGCTGCTGCTTCTGTCCAGATGATGTTTCCAGCAACAGATGAGGCCATCTTGCTTCGCATAAACTTGGAGGGAGGTCTGAGAGAGGGCTGTAGTCATCTTGACTGATGTCCTTCCACTTATGCTTGAAGCGAGAGAAGAGAGTATTATCTGGTCCAGAGGAAGGCCCCATGCATTCCACATACGCTTTCTCGGCAACAAGCTCAAGGATGTGGTGACGACACGCGAGATGCAGAAGACGGCGGCCGAGTTTCTGCTCCAGAATGACACATGCCCCCGACAAGTGCCCAGTGTTTGAAGCTGTTGTGTCAAAACTGAGTGCTGAAACATTCTCTGATATTTTCCACTCTTCCAGAGCTGCACTGACTGCTGTAGCAATGGCCTGTCCAGTCCCTGACAATAGTTTCGGGACACCAAGCAGCTTTTCAGTATTGATTCCGGAGACAAGAATGGCGATTCGGTCAACACTCGCTCCTTGTTCATCAGGAATAATTTTTCCATCCCAGTGCACAGTGAGCACTTCACTAGGTTGAAATTTTTCTTTAATTTCGTTGGCAATCCCAGAACGGTGGGTCGCTCGCGAAGTACGCACTGTCTCATAGTTTAAAACTAGTTCCATTGGGTCATGACCTAGACTAGCAGCCGTGGCACTGACGATCCAGAGAGCAGAGCGGTGACTGATCCCAGTGCGGTCCAATGTACTTGACAATTCAGGGGTGATAACTTTGAGAGTAGCACGTTTACGATTGGAAGAAGATACCACTGGTGATATCGCTGGGGAACTTGTAGATGATGACGAGCTTGATTGTGATTCTGTTTCAGACGAAGAACCCAACTCATCATATTCAAGAGCAGAACTGGCTTGATTCTGTTGTAGAGATTGCTTACTCTTGCTTTCTTCCCGACGCTTGATGGAACAAGCAATCTTTTTGTCTACTCCTGCCATTACACCTCTTCTCCCTTTTTCTCGTTGCGCTGCCAGGAATGCTCGGTCTTCTTTGATGGTCAAGAGCTGCATTGCCTTGGGGTGGGCAACATCGAAGAGGTCCTCTAACTCATCACAAAAAGTTTCCTCTTTCTTACGTTGTGTGTCTGTAGTGTGAGTGCAGTTTTTCTTAAGTCCCTTCCACATTAAAAAAAGATCCACTACCTTTCGTCCAATACTCTTCTCAGTTATGGTAGGAATCCGTGCTTTATTCCAGAAACTAATAACCGATGCTGCAACTTCACTCGCAGAATCATTCACTGTTTTCTTATGTTCATTGTGACCGTGGAAAAACAGACGTAGAACATCTCCTCTTGAAGGAAGTTGTGCACCCGTGATTTCGGTTATGTGTTGACCAATGAGCCAAGCTTCAGTTTTTGAACGTGTACTCTCCATTGAACCTGAAACAAACAAAAACATTTATGTAACTTATGTTGTTACTGTTATGCAAACAACAGCACCCATAAAGCATACGGCATGCAAGATCACTTGTATAAAGTTTTTAAAGTGTTATAAACCTAAATTGATGCATTGATTTTAGACAAAGACAATGGTACTAACCGTAATACTGCAACAAGAGCGACGCACACACACCCACCGTCACGTCTCACACACAACTGATGCTACTGTACCAGTCAGACACTGGCACACAACCTCTTCCCCCTACCCCGACTGACACCCGCCTCTCCCTCCCCTCTGCATTGCCAATAGCTGCACCAGCCAAAATACTCATTACTCATTTTTAGAAAAAATGTTAGGAACAACTTTAGTTTGAATTTGCATTCTACATATACCTGCAAAGTTTCATAGTAATCGGTTCATAAATAAAGAAATTAGAAAAAATCAATAATAATTTCAGTAGTGTTAACTTCAAATGGCTTGAGCCACCTCTAAATATTGTCCAAATGACCCAGGATTTCGCCTGTGTTCTTTTTTCATGGGTACGCAGTATTGGACAAATGGCCATCTAAAAATAAAAACTTTCACTTTTTATTGTCAAATCTCACTTCACACCCCAGACTTTTTTGTCATCACCCCACACCAGGCACACCTGACACAGGCACACTCTACACCCCAGGCACACCTGACACTACCAGGCACACCTCTCACACCCAGGCACCCCCTCACCCCCAGGTACCCACCAACACTACCTGGAACATCCCTGACACCCCAGGCACACCTCTGACACCCCAGGCACACCCCAGACCTCTCCAAACACCCCAGACACTCCCCAGGTACACCCCAGACACCCAGGCACACCCAGACACCCCAGGCACACTTCTCACACCCCGCAGGCACACCACACCCCAGGCACACCTCTGACACTCCCAGGTACACCCCTGACACCCCAGGCACACCTCTGACACTCCCCAGACACACCTCACACCCCAGGCACACTTCACACAACCAGGCACTCCACTGACATTTCCTGGCACACCCTAACACCCCAGGCACACGTCCAACACTCCCCAGATACACCTCCTGACACTCCCCAGGCACATCACACCTGAGGCACACCCCTGACACTCCCAGGCACACCTCTGACACTCCCAGGCACCTCCGACACCCCAGGCACACCTCCGACACTCACAGGCACACCCCACACCCCAGGCACACCTCACACCCTCAGGCACACCCTGACACCCCAGGCCACCTGACACTCTCAAGCACATCTCTGACACTTCAGGCACACTCTGACTCTCCCAGTACAACCTCTGACACTCCCAAGACACCTCACACTACCAGGTAATCCTCCGACACCCCCAGGCACACCTCCACACCCCAGGTACACTCTACACCGGCACACCTCCACACCCCATGTACCCACTGACACCCCTGGCACACCCCTGACACTGGTCACACCTCTGACACTCCCAGGCACACGACACCCTAGGTTCACACCCTGAACTCCCAGGTACACCCCAGACACTCCCAGGCACACCTCCGACACCCCAGGCACACCTCACACCTCTGGCACACCTCTGACACTCCCAGGTCTCTGACACTCCCAGGCACACCTCTGACACTCCCAGGTACAACCTCTGAGACTCCCACACCTCTGACACTCCCCAGGCACACCTCTGACACTCCCAGGCACACCGCTGACACTCCCAGGTACTCCACTGACATTCCCTGGCACACCTATGACACCCCATGTACACGTCCACAATCCAAATACACCTGACACTCCATACACCTCTGACACTCCCAGGCACACCTCTGACACCCCAGGCACTCCACCAACACTCTGCAAAACCCCTGACACCCCAGGTCCACCTCTGACACCCCAGGCACACCGCAGACACCCCAGGCACACCCTCACACTCCCAGGCACACCCTCTGACACCCTAGGTACCTCTGTCACTCCCTGACACGCCCCAACACCCCAGGTACACCGCTGACACCCCAGGTACACCGCACACTGCCAGGTACACCTCAGACACTGCACAGGTACACCTCTGGCACCTCCAGGCACACCCTCAGACACTCCTGCACACCCCTGACACTCCAGGCACACCCCTGACACCCAGGCACATCTCTGACACCCCAGGCACACCCCACACCCCAGGCACACCCCAGACCTCCCCAGGCACACCCAAGACAATCCCAGGCACACCACACTCGCACACCTCGACACTCCCCAGGCACCCCTCTGACACCCCAGGCACACCTCTGACACCCCAGGCACACCTCTGACACTCCCAGGCACACCTCTGGCACTCACAGGTACACCTCTGACACTCCCAGGTACTCCACTGACATCCCATGGCACACCTCTGACACTCCCAGGCACACGCCCAACACTCCCCAGATACCTCTGATACTCCCAGGTACACCTTGAGACTCCAAGGCACATCCTCTGACACTCCATGTACCATCTCTGATAACTGCCAGGTACACCTCTGACAATCCCAGGTACCTGTGACACTCCCCAGGCACACCCTGACACCCCAGGTACACTCAGATTCCGATACCCCAGGCACACCTCTGACACCCCAGCACACCTGACACCCCAGCCACACCTCTGACACTCACAGGCACACCCCTGACACCCCAGGTACTCCACTGACATCCCTGCACACCCTCTGACACCCAGGCACACCCTGACACTCAGGCACACCTCTGACACCCCAGGTACCTCCACTGACATCCCCTGCACACCCTGACACTCCCAGGTGCACCCCTGACACCTCATCAGGCACACCTCTGACACTCCCAGGCACTTCACTGACATCCCTGGTACACCTCTGACACCCCCACACGTCCAAACACTCCCACAGACACACCTCCTGATACTCCCCAGCACATCTCCGACACTACCAGGCACACCTCTGACAACTCCCACAGTCATCTGACACACCTGCCACCTCTGACACCCAGGCACTCCACTGACATCCTGTACACCCTCTGACACTCCCCAGGCACACCTCTGACACTCACAGGTACACCTCTGACAATTCCAGGCACTTCACTGACATCCCCTGGCAGTACACCTCAGACACCCCAGGTACACGTCCAACACTCCCAGACACCTCTGATACCCCAGGCACACCTCCGACACTCAGGCACACCTCTCACACCCCAGGCACACCTCACACCCCAGGCACCCACCAACACCCCTGGCACATCCCTGACACCCCAGGCACACCCCTGACACCCCAGGCAACACCTGACCTTCCCAGGTACACCCCAGACACCCCCAGGCACACCCCAGACACCCCAGCACACCCCAGACACCCCAGGCACACCCCACACCCGCACACCTCCGACACCCCACACCTCTGACACCCAGGCACACCTCTGACACTCCAGGCACACCTCTGACACTCCCAGGCACACCTCTGACACTCCCAGGCACACTTCTCACACAACCACAGTACTCAATGACATTTCCTGTACACCTCTAACACTCCAGGCACACGTCCAAACACTCCCAGATACACCTCTGACACTCCCAGGCACATTCTGACACCTGAGGTACAACCCTGACACTCCCAGGCACACCTCTGACACTCCAGGCACACCTCCGATAACTCCCCAGGCACCCCAGACACTCTGGCACACCTCTGACACTCCCAGGTACACCTCTGACACCCCAGGCACACCTCTGACGACACTCAGCACACCCTGACACCCCAGGTAGTCCTCCGACACTCCCCACACCTCCGACACTGCACACTTCATACACCCCATGCACACCCCAGACACCCCAGGCACACCTCTGACATTCCCAGGCACACCAGACACTCCAGGCACACCCCTGACACCCCCAGGCACACCTCTGACACTCCCCAGGCACAACCTCTGACACCCTAAGCACACCTCTACACTACCAGGCAATCCTCCGACACTCCCCAGGCACACTTCCAACACCCCCAGGCACACTCTTACACCCAGGCACACTGACACTGCACACCCCTGACACCCCAGGCACACCTGACACCCCAGGCACATCTCTGACACCTCAGCACCCCAGACACCCCACACCTCACACTCCCACACCTGACACCCCAGGCACACCTCACACTCCAGGCACACTCTGACACTACCAGGTACACCTCTGACACTCCCCAGGCACACCTCTCACACTCCCAGGCACTCCACCAACACTACCTGCACATCCCTGACACCCCCAGGCACACCTCTGACACCCAGGCACACCCCAGACCTCCCAGGCACACCCCAGACACCCCAGGCACACCCCAGACACCCAGGCACACCCCAGACACCCCAGGCACACCTCTCACACTCGCAGGCACACCTCCGACACCCCAGGCCACCCCTGACACCCCAGGCACACCTCTGACACCCCATGTACACCCCCTGACACCCCAGACACACCTCTCACACCCCAGGCACACTTCTGACACAACCAGGTACTCCACTGACATTTCCTGGCACACCCCAACACCTACACACGTCCAACACTCCCCAGATACACCCCTGACAAGGCACATTCTGACACCTGAGTACACTCTGACACCCCAGGTAAAATCTAGGCACCCCTGACACCCCAGGTAGGCACCTGACACTCCCAGGCCTGACACAGGCAACTCCGACACCACAGGCACACTTATACACTCAGCACCCTAGACTCTCCCCAGGCACACCTCTGCACACTCCCCAGGCACACCTGACACTCTCAAGCACATCTCTGACACCTCAGGCACACTCTGACTCTCCCAGGTACAACCTCTGACACCCCAAGCACACCTCTGACACTACCAGGTAATCCCCGACACCCCCAGGCACACCTCCGACACACCCCAGGTACACTCACAGGCACACCTCAGACACCCCATGCACTCCACTGACACTCCCTGGCACACCCCTGACACCCCAGGCACACCTCTGACACTCCCCAGGCACACCCCACACCCCAGGCCCTGACACCCAGGCACCCAGACACCCCAGGCACACCCCACACCCCAGGCACACCCCTCACACCTCTGGCACACCTCTGACACTCCACACCTCTGACACTCCCAGGCACACCCTGACACTCCCAGGTACAACCTCTGAGACTCCTAAGCACACCCTGACACTCCCAGGTACACCTCTGACACTCCCAGGTACACCGCTGACACTCCCAGGTACTCCACTGACATTCCCTGCACACCCATGACACCCATGCACACGTCCGACACTCCCCAACACACCTCTGACACCCCAGGCACACCTCTGACACCCCAGGCACACCTCTGACACTCCCAGGCACTCCACTAACACCCCTGGCACACCCCTGACACTCCCCAGGTACACCTCTGACACCCCAGGCACACCGCAGACACCCCCAGGCACACCTCACACTCCCAGGCACACCTCTGACACTCCTAGGTACCCTCTGTGACCCCTGATACGCCTCTAACACCCCAGGCACACAGCTGACACCCCAGGCACACCGCTGACACTGCCAGGCACACCCCAGACACCAGGCACACCTCTGGCACCCCAGGCACACCTCAGACACTCCCTGGTACACCACTGACACCCCCAGGTGCCACCTTGACACTCCCCAGGCACATCTCTGACACTCCCAGGCACCCTCAGACACCCAGGTACACCCCCAGACCTCCCAGGCACAACCCCAGACAATCCCAGGCACACTTCACACCTCAGGCACACCTCCGACACTCCCAGGTACCCCCTGACACCCCAGGCACACCTCTGACACCCCAGGCACACCTCTGACACTCCCAGGCACACCTCTGGCACTCACAGGTACACCCTGACACTTATAGCTCCACTGACATCCCATGGCACACCTCTGACACCCCAGGCACACGTCCAACACCAGATACACCCCTGATACCCAGGCACACCTTGAGACTCCCAGGCACATCTCTGACACTCCCATGTACACCTCTGATACTGCCAGGCCACCTCTGACAATCCCAGGTACCCTAGACACTCCCAGTACACCTCCGACACTCCCCAGGCACACTCTGATACTCCCCAGGTACACCCCTTGAGACTCCCAGGCACTTCACTGACACTCCCCTGGCATACCTCTAACATTCCCAGGCACACCTCTGACACTTCCAGGCACACCTCTGATATTTCAGGTACACACCTCTGACACTCCAAGGTCAGCCTCCTGACACTCAGTACAACCTCGACACTCCCAGGTAAACCTGATACTCCTAGGCACACCTCTGACACTGGTACACCTTGACACTCCCAGCACCTCTGACACCACAGGCACACCTCTGCACTCCCCAGGTACTCCACTGACATCCCCTGCACACCTCTGACACCCCAGGCACACCCCAGACTCCCAGGCACACCCCAGACAATCCCAGGCACACCTCACACTCGCAGGCACACCTGACACCCCAGGCACCCCTCTGACACCCCAGGCACACTGACACTCCCAGGCACACCTCTGACACTCCCCAGCACACCCTGCACTCACAGGCACACCTCTGACACTCCCAGGTACCCCACGACATCCCATGGTACACCTCTGACACCCCAGGCACACGTCCAACACTCCCAGATACACCTCTGATACTCCCAGGTACACCTTGAGACTCCCAGGCACATCTCTGACACTCCCATGCACACTTGATACTGCCAGGCACACTCTCTGACAACTCCCAGCTCCTGTGCACACCCCTGTACACCTCCGACATTCCCAGGCACACCTGATACTCCCAGGTACACCTGAGACTCCCAGGTACTACTGACACCCCCTGGTATACCCTAACATTCCCAGGTACACCTTGACACTCCAGGTAAACCTCTGATATTCTCAGGTACACCTCTGACACCCAAGGTCAGCCTCCACACTGTACAACCCGACACCATGCACCTGATACCCCAGGCACACCTCTGACACTCCCAGGCACACCTTGACACTCCCAGTACACCTCTGACACCACAGGTACACCTCTGACACTCCCAGGTACTCCACTGACATCCCTGGCACACCCTCTGACACTCCCAGGTGCACCTCTGACACTCACAGGCACACCTCTGACACTCCCAGGTACTTCACTGACATCCCTGCACACCCTGACACTTACACGTCCAACACCCAGATAAACCTTGATACCCCAGGTACACTCTCCGACACTACCAGGCACACCTCTCTGACACCCCAGTTACACTGACACTCACAGGCACACCCCTGACACCCCAGGTACTCCACTGACATCCCCTGGCACACCTCTGACACCCCAGGACACACCTCTGACACTCACAGGCACTGACACTCCAGGCACTTCACTGACATCCCCTGGTACACCTCTGACACCCCCAGGCACACGTCCAACACTCCCAGATACACCTCTGATACCCCAGGCACACCTCCGACACCAGGTACACCTGACACTCCCAGGCACACCACACCCCAGCACTCCACTAACACTCCCCTGGCACATCCCTGACACTCCCAGGCACACCTCTGCACACCTCTGACCTTCCCACACCCAGACACTCCAGGTACACCCCAGACACCCTAGGCACACCCCAGACACCCCAGGCACACTTCACACCCGCAGGCACACCTCCGACACCCCAGGCACACCTCTGACACCCCAGGCACACCTCTGACACCCCAGGCACACCCTGACACCCCAGGCACACCTCTGACACTCCCCAGGCACACTCTGACACAACCAGGCACCCACTGACATCTCTGGCACACTCCCCAGGTACACGTCCAACACTCCCAGATACACCTCCTGATACCCCAGGCACATCTCTGACACCTGAGGCACACCTCTGACACTCCCAGGCACAAACCCCTGACACCCCAGGCACACCTCCGATACCCCAGGCACACCCCAGACACTCTGGCACACCTCTGACACTCCCAGGCACTTCTTAAACCCCAGGCACACCTCTGACACTCCCCAAGCACACCTCTGACACTCCAGGTAATCCTCTGACACCCCAGGCCACCTCCGACACCCCAGGCACACCATACACCCCAGGCACACCCAGACACTCCCCAGGCACACCTCACATTCCCAGGCACACCTCCGACACTCCTCAGGCACACCCCCCTGACACACTCAGGCACACCCCTGACACCCCAGGCACAACCTCTGACACTAGCACACCTCTGACACCACCAGGTAATCCTCCGACACCCCAGGCACCTTCCACACTCCCAGGCACCCCTCACACTCCCAGGCACACCTCCAGACACTCCAGGCACCACCCCTGACACCCCAGGCACACCTCCGACACTCTCAGGCACATCTCCTGACACCTCAGATCCACCCCAGACACCCCAGGCACCTTCACCCCCCAGGTACACCCCCTCTGACACCCCAGGCACACTTCTCCACCTCCCAGGTACCTCCGACACCACGGCACACCTCTGACCTCCCAGGTACACCCTCTCACACTCCAGTCCACCAACACTACCTGGCACATCCCTGACACCTCCCAGGTACACCTCCTGACACTCCCAGGCACACCTCAGACCTTCAGGCACCTCAGACTTACTCCCAGGTACACCCCAGACACTCCCAGGTACACCTCGAACACCCCAGGTACACCTCTCACCTCGCAGGCACCTCCCGACACTCCCAGGCCACCTCTGACACTCCCAGGTACCTCTGACACTCCCATGCCTCTGACACTCCCAGACACACCTCTCCTCCCAGGTACACTTCTGACACAACAGGTACTCCACTGACATTTCCTGGTACACCTCCTAACACTCCCCAGGTACGTCCCACACTCCCAGATACACCTCTGACCTCCCAGGTACATCTCTGACACCCTGAGGTACACCTCCCTGACACTCCCAGGTACACCTCTGACACTCCCAGGTACACCTCTGACACTCCCAGGTACAACCTCTGAGACTCCCAAGCACCTCTGACATTCCCAGGTAATCCTCCCAACCTCCCAGGTACACCTCCGGCACTCCCAAGTACACTTTGCTGCACACTCCCAGGCTCTCTGCACTCTGCTCAGGTACATCTCTGACACTCTCAAGTGACCCAGCTCCCAGGTACAACCTCTGACCTCCCAAGTACACCTCTGACACTACAGGTAATCCTCCACACTCCCAAGACTTCCGACACTCCCAGGTACACTTCTCACACTCACAAACCCCAGACACTCCCATGTGCTCACCCCTGACACCCCTGGTACACCCCATGCACTCCAGGTACACCTCCGCTGCTCCCAGGTACACCTCCAGACACTCCCAGGTTCACCCGGTGCCTCCCAGGTACCCCAGACACTCCCAGGCACACCTCCAGACACTCCCAGGTACACCTCTCACACACTCTCCTGGTACACCTCAGCACTCCCAGGTACACCTCTGACCTTAGGTACACCTCTGACACTCCCAGGTACAACTCAGGACTCCCAAGTACACCTCTGACCTCCCAGGTACACCTCTGACACTCCCAGGTACACCACCAGACACTCCCAGGTACCACTTCTCCACACTCCCAGGTACACCCTCTGTCCTCCCTAGGTACTCCTCTGTGACTCCTGATGCCTCTCACTCTCCAGGCACACCCTGACGCTCCCAGGTACACCGCTGACACTGCAGGTACACCTCCCAGACACTGCCAGGCACACCGCTCCCAGGTACACCTCCAGACACTCCACCACTGACCTCCCAGGTACACCTCTGACACTCAGGTACATCTCTGACACTCCCAGGTACCTCAGACACTCC
>NW_024744654.1:0-12755 GCF_018991925.1 Homarus americanus
TCGATCAGGGGACTTTGTTATACTCGATCAGGGGACTTTGTCTTACTCGATCAGGGCCCTTTGCTATACTCGACCGGGGGACTGTGTTATAATCGATCAAGGGGCTTTGGTATGCTCGATCTAGGGACTTTGTTATTCTGGGCAAGGGGGCTTTTTTATACTCGATCAGGGGACTTTGTTACACTGGACCAGAGGACAATTTTATACGCGATCAGGGGACTTTGTTACACTGGACCAGAGGACATTTTTATACTCGATTAGGGGACTTTGTTATACTCGATTAGGGGACTTTTGTTACACTCGATCAGGGGACTTTGTTATTCTCGACCAGGGGCCTTTGTTATACTCGATCAGGGGACTTTGTTATACGCGATCAGGAGACTTTGTTATCCTCGATTAGGGGCCTTTGTGATACTCGATCAGGGGACTTTCTTATACTCCACCAGGGACTTTCTTATATTCGATCAGGGGATATGTAATACTCGATCAGGGGACTTTGTTATACACGATCAGGGGTCTTTGTTATACTCGTCCAGGGGGCTTTGTTATACTCGATTAGGGGACTTTGTTATACTCGATCATTGGACTTTGTCTCATTCGATCAGGGCCTTTGTTATACTCGACCTGGGGACTTTGTTATAATCGATCAGGGGACTTTGTTACGCTCGATCTGGGGACTTTGTTATACTGGGCCAGGAGACTTTGTAATACTCGATTAGGGGATATGTTATACTCGATCAGGGGACTTTGTTATACTGGACCAGGGGACTATGTTATACTCGATCATGGGACTTTGTTATAATCGATCAGGGAACTTTGTTATACTCGTCCAGGGGGCTTTGTTATATTCGATTAGGGGACTTTGCTATACTCGATCAGGGGACTTTGTCTTACTCGATCAGGGCCCTTTGCTATTCTCGACGAGGGGACTTTGTTATAATCGATCAGGGGACATTGTTTTGCTCGATCTGGGACTTTGTTATACTCGATCAGTGGACTTTCCTATATTTGACCAATGGACTTTGCTAAACTCGATGAGGGGCCTTGGATATACTCGATCAGGGGACTTTGTTATACTCGACTAGGGGACTTTGTTATACTCGATCAGGGGACTTTGTCATACTCGACCAGAGGACTTTGTTATACTCGATCAGAGGATATGTTATGCTCGAAATCAGGGACTTTGTCGCCTCAGCCAGAGACTTTGTTATATCGTCAGAGGATATGTATACTCGATCAGGGGAAGCTGTTATACTCGATGGTGGCTTTGCTGTCTCTCGACCAGAATTTATCCTGGAACAGGGGAACTGTTATGCTCGATCAGGAGACTTTGTTATGTGCTGATCCGGGGACTGTTATACTCCTTGGGGAGAGAAACACGCCTCGACAGGGGACTTTGTTATACTCGATCAGAGAACTTTGTCTTACTCGATCAGGGCCCTTTGCTATACTCGACCAGGGGACTTTGTTATAATCGATCAGGGTACTTTGTTATGCTCGATATGGGGACTTTGTTATACTGGGCCAGGGGACTTTTTTATACTCGATCAGAGGACTTTGTTATACTCGATCACTGAACTTTTGTTATACTCGATCAGGGAACTTTTCTATACTCGACTAGAGGCCTTTGTTATACTCGATCAGGGGACTTTGTTATACTCGAAAAGGGGACTTTGTTATACTCGATAAGGGGAATATTTTATACTCGATAATGGGATTTAATGTTAGACTCGAACAGGGGACTTTGTTATACTCGACCAGGGGACATTGTTATACTCGATCAGGGGATATGTTATACTCGATCAGGGGACTTTGTTATACTCGATCAGGGGACTTTGTTATACTTGATTAGGGGACTGTTATAATCGATCAGGACTTTGTTATATGCTCGTCCAGAACTGTTATACTTGATCGAGAGGACTTGCATACTCGATGAGGGGACTTTGCTATACTCGACCAGGGGACTTTGTTATCCTGGACCAGGGGACTTTGTTATACTCGATCAGGGGACTTTGTTATACTCGATCAGAGAACTTTGTCTTACTCGATCAGGGCCCTTTGCTATACTCGACCAGGGCACTTTGTTATAATCGATCAGGGTACGTTGTTATGCTCGATATGGGGACTTTGTTATACTGGGCCAGGGGACTTTTTTATACTCGATCAGAGGACTTTGTTATGCTAGATCACTGGACTTTTGTTATACTCGTTCAGGGAACTTTTTTATACTCGACTAGAGGCCTTTGTTATACTCGATCAGGGGACTTTGTTATACTCGAAAAGGGGACTTTGTTATACTCGATAAGGGGAATATTTTATACTCGATAATGGGATTTAATGTTAGACTCGAACAGGGGACTTTGTTATACTCGACCAGGGGACATTGTTATACTCGATCAGGGGATATGTTATACTCGATCAGGGGACTTTGTTATACTTGATTAGGGGACTTTGTTATAATCGATCAGGGGACTTTGTTATACTCGTCCAGGGGGCTTTGTTATACTTGATCAGAGGACTTTGTTATACTCGACCAGGGGCCTTTGTTATGCTCGATTAGAAAACTTTGTTATACTCGACCAGGGGACTTTGTTATACTCCACCAGAGACTTGTTATACTCGATCAGGGGATATGTTATACTCGATCAGGGGACTTTGTTATACTCGGTTCAGGGGACTTTGTTATACTCGTCAAGGGGGCTTTGTTATACTAGCATCAGAAAACTTTGTTATACTCGATGAGGGGACTTTGTCTTACTCGATCAGGAACCATTATTATACTCAGCCAGGGACTTTATTATAATCAGTTAGGGGGACTTTGGTAGCACTCGATCTGGGACTTTGTTAACTGGGCCAGAGACGTTGTTATATGAGCAGGATATATTGCCTCGATCAGGGGACTTTGTTATACTGGGTTGAGGGTCTTTATTATGATCAGGGACTTTGTTAGCCACTCGATCAAGGAACTGTTACTCATCAGGGCTTTGTTATACTCGATCAGGGGACTTTATGCACTCGATCAGGGCCCTTTGCCTACACTCGACAAGGGACTTTTGTTACCAAAGTCAAAGGGCTTTTGGTATGCTCGATCTAGGGACTTTGTTATTCTGGGCAAGGGGGCTTTTTTATACTCGATCAGGGGACTTTGTTACACTGGACCAGAGGACAATTTTATACGCGATCAGGGGACTTTGTTACACTGGACCAGAGGACATTTTTATACTCGATTAGGGGACTTTGTTATACTCGATTAGGGGACTTTTGTTACACTTAATCAGGGGACTTTGTTATTCTCGACCAGGGGCCTTTGTGATACTCGATCAGGGGACTTTCTTATACTCCACCAGGGACTTTCTTATATTCGATCAGGGGATATGTAATACTCGATCAGGGGACTTTGTTATACACGATCAGGGATGTTTGTTATACTCGTCCAGGGGTCTTTGTTATACTCGTCCAGGGGGCTTTGTTATACTCGATCAGGGCACTTTGTCTCATTCGATCAGGGCCTTTGTTATACTCGACCTGGGGACTTTGTTAGAATCGATCAGGGGACTTTGTTACGCTCGATCTGGGGACTTTGTTATTCTGGGCCAGGAGTCTTTGTAATACTCGATCAGGGGATATGTTATACTCGATCAGGGGACTTTGTTTTACTGGACCAGGGGACTTTGTTATACTCGATCATGGAACTTTGTTATACTCGATCAGGGAACTTTGTTATACTCTGTCCAGGGGCTTGTTATATTCGATTAGGGACTTTGTTATACCGATCAGGGACTTTTTTGTCTACTTCCGATCAGGGCCCTTTGCTATTCCTTTTAATCAGGGACTTTGTTATAATCGATCGAAATATTGTTTGCTCGATCTGGGGACTTTGTTATACCTTATCAGTGGACTTTCCTATATTTGACCAATGGACTTTTGCTAAACCATGAGGGGCCTGGTTATACCTTTATCAGGGGACTTTGCTATACTCGACCAGGACCTTTGTTATACTCGATCAGGGGACTTTGTCATAGTCGACCAGAGGACTTTGTTATACTCGATCAGAGGATATGTTATACTCGATCAGGGGACTTTGTCATACTCGACCAGAGGACTTTGTTATACTCGATCAGAGGATATGTTATACTCGATCAGGGGGCTTTGTTATACTCGATGAGGTGACTTTGCTATACTCGACCAGGGGACTTTGTTATCCTGGACCAGGGGACTTTGTTATACTCGATCAGGGGACTTTGTTATACTCGATCAGGGGACTTTGTTATACTCGCCTAGGGGGGCTTTTTTATACTCGACAGGGGACTTTGTTATACTCGATCAGAGAACTTTGTCTTACTCGATCAGGGCCCTTTGCTATACTCGACCAGGGGACTTTGTTATAATCGATCAGGGTACTTTTGTTGGTGCCTCGATATGGGGACTTTTGTTATACTGGGCCAGGGACTTTTTTTATACTCGATCAGAGGACTTTGTTATACTCGATCACTGAACTTTTGTTATACCCCTCATGCATCAGGGAACTTTCTATACTCGACCAGAGGCCTTTTGTTATACTCGATCAGGGACATTCAATAAGTACTCGAAAAGGACTTTATACTCGAGCATGGAATATTTTATACTGATAATGGGATTTAATGTTAGGGATCGAACAGGGGACTTTGTTATACCTTAATCAGGGACATTGTTATACTCGATCAGGGATATATATACTGACTAGGACTTGTTATACTCGATCAGGGACTTTTGTTATACTTGATTAGGGGACTTTTGTTATAATCGATCAGGGGACTTTTGTTATACTCGTCCAGGGGGCTTTGTTATACTTGATCAGAGGACTTTGTTATACTCGATGAGGGGACTTTGCTATACTCGACCAGGGGACTTTGTTATCCTGGACCAGGGGACTTTGTTATACTCGATCAGGGGACTTTGTTATACTCGATCAGAGAACTTTGTCTTACTCGATCAGGGCCCTTTGCTATACTCGACCAGGGCACTTTGTTATAATCGATCAGGGTACGTTGTTATGCTCGATATGGGGACTTTGTTATACTGGGCCAGGGGACTTTTTTATACTCGATCAGAGGACTTTGTTATGCTAGATCACTGGACTTTTGTTATACTCGATCAGGGAACTTTTTTATACTCCACTAGAGGCCTTTGTTATACTCGATCAGGGGACTTTGTTATACTCGAAAAGGGGACTTTGTTATACTCGATAAGGGGAATATTTTATACTCGATAATGGGATTTAATGTTAGACTCGAACAGGGGACTTTGTTATACTCGACCAGGGGACTTCGTTATACTCGATCAGGGGATATGTTAAACTCGATCAGGGGACTTTGTTATACTCGATCAGGGGACTTTGTTATACTTGATTAGGGGACTTTGTTATAATCAATCAGGGGACTTTGTTATACTCGTCCAGGGGGCTTTGTTATACTTGATCAGAGGACTTTGTTATACTTGACCAGGGGCATTTGTTATGCTCGATTAGAAAACTTTGTTATACTCGACCAGGGGACTTTGTTATACTCCACCAGAGACTTGTTATACTCGATCAGGGGATATGTTATACTCGATCAGGGGACTTTGTTATACTGGGTTCAGGGGACTTTGTTATACTCGTCAAGGGGGCTTTGTTATACTAGCATCAGAGGACTTTGTTATACTCGATGAGGGGACTTTGTCTTACTCGATGAGGAACCATTGTTATACTCGACCAGGGGACTTTGTTATAATCGATTAGGGGACTTTGTTATGCTCGATCTGGGGACTTTGTTAAACTGGGCCCGGAGACGTTGTTATACTCGAGCAGGGGATATGTTATACTCGATCAGGGGACTTTGTTATACTGGAGCAGGGGTCTTTGTTATACTCGATCAGGGGACTTTGTTATACTCGATCAGGGAACTTTGTTATACTCATCCAGGGGGCTTTGTTATACTCGATCAGGGGACTTTGTCTTACTCGATCAGGGCCCTTTGCTATACTCGACCGGGGGACTTTGTTATAATCGATCAAGGGGCTTTGGTATGCTCGATCTAGGGACTTTGTTATTCTGGGCAAGGGGGCTTTTTTATACTCGATCAGGGGACTTTGTTACACTGGACCAGAGGACAATTTTATACGCGATCAGGGGACTTTGTTACACTGGACCAGAGGACATTTTTATACTCGATTAGGGGACTTTGTTATACTCAATTAGGGGACTTTTGTTACACTCGATCAGGGGACTTTGTTATTCTCGACCAGGGGCCTTTGTTATACTCGATCAGGGGACTTTGTTATACGCGATCAGGAGACTTTGTTATACTCGATTAGGGGCCTTTGTGATACTCGATCAGGGGACTTTCTTATACTCCACCAGGGACTTTCTTATATTCGATCACGGGATATGTAATACTCGATCAGGGGACTTTGTTATACACGATCAGGGGTCTTTGTTATACTCGTCCAGGGGGCTTTGTTATACTCGATTAGGGGACTTTGTTATACTCGATCATTGGACTTTGTCTCATTCGATCAGGGCCTTTGTTATACTCGACCTGGGGACTTTGTTATAATCGATCAGGGGACTTTGTTACGCTCGATCTGGGGACTTTGATATACTGGGCCAGGAGACTTTGTAATACTCGATTAGGGGATATGTTATACTCGATCAGGGGACTTTGTTATACTGGACCAGGGGACTTTGTTATACTCGATCATGGGACTTTGTTATACTCGATAAGGGAACTTTGTTATACTCGTCCAGGGGGCTTTGTTATATTCGATTAGGGGACTTTGTTATACTCGATCAGGGGACTTTGTCTTACTCGATCAGGGCCCTTTGCTATTCTCGACCAGGGGACTTTGTTATAATCGATCAGGGGACATTGTTTTGCTCGATCTGGGACTTTGTTATACTCGATCAGTGGACTTTCCTATATTTGACCAATGGACTTTGCTAAACTCGATGAGGGGCCTTGGTTATACTCGATCAGGGGACTTTGTTATACTCGACCAGGGGACTTTGTTATACTCGATCAGGGGACTTTGTCATAATCGACCAGAGGACTTTGTTATACTCGATCAGAGGATATGTTATACTCGATCAGGGGACTTTGTCATACTCGACCAGAGGACTTTGTTATACTCGATCAGAGGATATGTTATACTCGATCAGGGGGCTTTGTTATACTCGATGAGGTGACTTTGCTATACTCGACCAGGGGAATTTGTTATCCTGGACCAGGGGACTTTGTTATACTCGATCAGGGGACTTTGTTATACTCGATCAGGGGACTTTGTTATACTCGCCCAGGGGGGCTTTTTTATACTCGACAGGGGACTTTGTTATACTCGATCAGAGAACTTTGTCTTACTCGATCAGGGCCCTTTGCTATACTCGACCAGGGGACTTTGTTATAATCGATCAGGGTACTTTGTTATGCTCGATATGGGGACTTTGTTATACTGGGCCAGGGGACTTTTTTATACTCGATCAGAGGACTTTGTTATACTCGATCACTGAACTTTTGTTATACTCGATCAGGGAACTTTTCTATACTCGACTAGAGGCCTTTGTTATACTCGATCAGGGGACTTTGTTATACTCGAAAAGGGGACTTTGTTATACTCGATAAGGGGAATATTTTATACTCGATAATGGGATTTAATGTTAGACTCGAACAGGGGATTTTGTTATACTCGACCAGGGGACATTGTTATACTCGATCAGGGGATATGTTATACTCGATCAGGGGACTTTGTTATACTCGATCAGGGGACTTTGTTATACTTGATTAGGGGACTTTGTTATAATCGATCAGGTGACTTTGTTATACTCGTCCAGGGGGCTTTGTTATACTTGATCAGAGGACTTTGTTATACTCGACCAGGGGCCTTTATTATGCTCGATTAGAAAACTTTGTTATACTCGACCAGGGGACTTTCTTATACTCCACCAGAGACTTGTTATACTCGATCAGGGGATATGTTATACTCGATCAGGGGACTTTGTTATACTCGGTTGAGGGGACTTTGTTATACTCGTCAAGGGGGCTTTGTTATACTAGCATCAGAAAACTTTGTTATACTCGATGAGGGGACTTTGTCTTACTCGATCAGGAACCTTTGTTATACTCGACCAGGGGACTTTGTTATAATCGATTAGCGGACTTTGTTATGCTCGATATGGGGACTTTGTTAAACTGGGCCAGGAGACGTTGTTATACTCGATCAGGGGATATGTTATACTCGATCAGGGGACTTTGTTATACTGGAGCAGGGGACTTTGTTATACTCGATCAGGGGACTTTGTTATACTCGATTAGGGAACTTTGTTATACACATCCAAGGGGCTTTGTTATACTCGATCAGGAGACCTTGTTATACTCGATCAGGGGACTTTGTCTTACTCGATCAGGGCCTTTTGCTATACTCGACCGGGGGACTTTGTTATAATCGATCAAGGGTCTTTGGTATGCTCGATCTAGGGACTTTTTTTATTCTTGGCAAGGGGGCTTTTTTATACTCGATCAGGGACTTTGTTACACTGGACCAGAGGACATTTTTATACTCGATCAGGGGACTTTATTACACTGGACCAGAGGACATTTTTATACTCGATTAGGGGACTTTGTTATACTCGATTAGGGGACTTTTGTTACACTCGATCAGGGGACTTTGTTATTCTCGACCAGGGGCCTTTGTTATACTCGATTAGGGGACTTTGTTATACTCGATATGGGGACTTTGTTATACTCGATAAGGGGAATTTGTTATACTCGATAAGGGGACTTTGTTAGACTCGAACAGGGGACTTTGTTATACTGGACCAGGGGACTTTGTTATACTCGATTAGGCGGCTTTGTTATATTCGTTCAGGGGACTTTCTTATGCTCGATGTGGGGCCTTTGTTATACTCGATAAGGGGCCTTTGTTATACTAGATCAGGGGACTTTGCTATACTCGACCAGGGGACTTTGTCATACTTGAGCAGGGGGCTTTGTTATACTCGATCAGGGGACTTTGTTATACTCGATCAGGAGGCTTTGTTATACTCGATCAGGGGACTTTGCTTTACTCGAGCAGGGGGCTTTGTTATACCCGATTAGGGGACTTTGTTATACTCGATCAGGAGGCTTTGTTATATTCGATCAGGGACTTTGTTATACTCGAGCAGGGGGCTCTGTTATACTCGATTAGGGGACTTTGTTATACTCGATCAGGAGGCTTTGTTATACCGATTAGGCGGCTTTTGTTATACCTGATCAGGGACATTCTTATACCTCGATTTGAGTGGCCTTTGTTATACTCGATCAGAGGCCTTTGTTATACTTGATGAGGGGACTTTGTTACACTCGATTAGGGGCCTTTTTTGGACTCGATGAGGGGCCTTTGTTATACTAGATCAGGAGACTTTGTTATACTCGATCAGGTGACTTTCTTATACTCGAGGAGGGGGCTTTGTTATATTCGATCAGGAGATTTTGTTATACTCGATCTGGATGCTTTGTTATACTTGATCAGGGGACTTTGCTATATTCGACCAGGGGACTTTGTTATACACGAACCGGGGACTTTGTTATACTCGACCAGGGGACTTTTTTATACTTGACCAGAGGACTTTGTTATATTCGATTAGGGGACTTTGTTATACTCGATCAGGGGACTTTGCTATACTCGAGCAGGGGACTTGGTTATACACGACCAGGGGACTTTGTTATACGCGATCAGGGATCTTTTTTATTCTAGACCAGTGGACTTTGTTATACTCGTTCAGGGGATATGTTATACTCGATCAGGGGACTTTGTTGGACTCAACCAGAGGACTTTGTTATACTCGATCAGGGGACTTTGTTATACTCAATCAGGGGACTTTGTTATACTCAATCAGGGGACTCAGTTATACTCGATTAGGAGCCTTTGTTATACTCGATGAGGGGGCTTTGTTATACTCGACCAGGGGACTTTGCTATACTCGACCAGGGGAATTTGTTGTACTCGATCAGGGGGCTTTGTTATACTCGACGAGGGGACTTTTTTATACTTGATCAGGGGACTTTGTCATACTCGATCAGTGGACTTTCCTGAATTTGACCAATGGACTTTGCTATACTCGATGAGGGGCCTTTGTTATACTCGACCAGAGAACTTTGTTATACTCGATCAGGGGATATGTTATACTCGATCAGGGGACTTTGTTTCACTCGATTAGGGGACTTTGTTATACTTGATCAGAGGACTTTGTTATACTCAACCAGGGGCCTTTGTTATACTCGATTAGGGGACTTTGTTATACTCCACTAGGGACTTTTTTATACTCGATCAGGGGATATGTTTTACTCGATCAGGGGACTTTGTTATACTCGGTTCAGGGGACTTTGTTATACTCGTCCAGGTTGCTTTGTTATAATAGGATCAGGGGACTTTGTTATGCTCGATCAGGGGACTTTGTCCTACTCGATCAGGGCCATTTGTTATACTCGACCAGGGGACTTTGTTATAATCGATTAGGGGACTTTGTTATGCTCGATCTGGGGACTTTGTTAAACTGGGCCAGGAGACGTTGTTGTACTCTATCAGAGGATATGTTATACTTGATCAGGGGACTTTGTTTTACTGGACCAGGGGACTTTGTTATACTCGATTAGGGGACTTTGCTATACTCGATGAGGGAACTTTGTTATACTCGTCTAGGGGGCTTTGTTATACTCGATCAGGGGACTTTGTTGCACTGGACCAGGGGGCATTTTTATACTCGATCAGGGGACTTTGTTATACTTGATCAGGGGACTTTTGTTACACTCGATCAGGGGACTTTGTTATACTCGACCAGGGGCCTTTGTTATACTCGATCAGGGGACTTTGTTATACGCGATCAGGAGACTTTGTTATACCTTTAGGGGCCTTGTGATACCTTCCGAGCAGGGGACTTTTCACTCCACCAGGGACTTTTTATATTCGATCAGGGATATGTAATATCGATCAGGGGACTTTGTTAGGCCACCGATCAGGGGTCTTTTGTTATACTCGTCCAGGGGGCTTTGTTATACTCGATCAGGGGACTTTGTTATACTCGATCATTGGACTTTGTCTCATTCGATCAGGGCCTTTGTTATACTCGACCTGGGGACTTTGTTATAATCGATTAGGGGACTGTGTTACGCTCGATCTGGGGACTTTGTTATACTGGGCCAGGAGACTTTGTAATACTCGATTAGGGGATATGTTATACTCGATCAGGGGACTTTGTTATACTAGACCAGGGGACTTTGTTATACTCGATCATGGGACTTTGGTATACTCGATCAGGGAACTTTGTTTTACTCGTCCAGGGGGCTTTGTTATATTCGATTAGGGGACTTTGTTATACTCGATCAGGGGACTTTGTCTTACTCGATCAGGGCCCTTTGCTATTCTCGACCAGGGGACTTTGTTATAATCGATCAGGGGACATTGTTTTTGCTCGACCTGGGGACTTGTTATACCGATCAGTGGATTCTCCTATATTTGACCAATGGACTTTGCTAAACCGATGAGGCCTTAAGTTATACTTCCGATCAGGGACTTGTTATACTCGGACCAGGGATTCTGTTATACCTCGATCAGGGGACTTTGTCATACTCCGGACCAGAGGACTTTGTTATACTCGATCAGAGGATATGTTATACTCGATCAGGGGACTTTGTCATACTCGACCAGAGGACTTTGTTATACTCGATCAGAGGATATGTTATACTCGATCAGGGGGCTTTGTTATACTCGATGAGGGGACTTTGCTATACTCGACCAGGGGACTTTGTTATACTCGATCAGAGAACTTTGTCTTACTCGATCAGGGCCCTTTGCTATACTCGACCAGGGGACTTTGTTATAATCTATCAGGGTACTTTGTTATGCTCGATATGGGGACTTTGTTATACTGGGCCAGGGGACTTTTTTATACTCGATCAGAGGACTTTGTTATACTCGATCACTGAACTTTTGTTATACTCGATCAGGGAACTTTTTTATACTCGACTAGAGGCCTTTGTTATACTCGATCAGGGGACTTTGTTATACTCGAAAAGGGGACTTTGTTATACTCGATCTGGGGATATGTTATACTCGATCAGGGGACTTTGTTATACTCGATCTGGGGACTTTGTTATACTTGATTAGGGGACTTTGTTATAATCGATCAGGGGACTTTGTTATACTCGTCCAGGGGGCTTTGTTATACTTGATCAGAGGACTTTGTTATACTCGACCAGGGCCCTTTGTTATGCTCGATTAGAAAACTTTGTTATACTCGACCAGGGGACTTTGTTATACTCCACCAGAGACTTGTTATACTCGATCAGGGGATATGTTATATTCGATCAGGGGACTTTGTTATACTCGGTTCAGGGGACTTTGTTATACTCGTCAAGGGGGCTTTGTTATACTAGCATCAGAAGACTTTGTTATACTCGATGAGGGGACTTTGTCTTACTCGATCAGGAACCTTTGTTATACTCGACCAGGGGACTTTGTTATAATCGATTAGGGGACTTTGTTATGCTCGATATGGGGACTTTGTTAAACTGGGCCAGGAGACGTTGTTATACTCGATCAGGGGATATGTTATACTCGATCAGGGGACTTTGTTATACTGGAGCAGGGGACTTTGTTATACTCGATCAGGGGACTTTGTTATACTCGATCAGGGAACTTTGTTATACTCATCCAGGGGGCTTTGTTATACTCGATCAGGGGACTTTGTTATACTCGATCAG
>NW_024744655.1:0-58814 GCF_018991925.1 Homarus americanus
TATAACAAAGGCCCTCATCGAGTATAACAAAGTCCCCTGATTGAGTAAAACAAAGGCCCCTAGTCGAGTATAACAAAGACCCCTGATCAAGAATAACAAAGAACCCTGATCGAGTATAACAAAGTCCCTAGATCCAGTATAACAAAGTCATCTGATAGAGTTAAACAAAGGCCCTCATCGAGTATAACAAAGTCCCGTGATCGAGTATAACAAAGTCCACTGATCGAGTATAACAAAGCCCCTTGATCGAGCATAACAAAGTCCTCTGATCGAGTATAACAAAGTCAACTGATCAAACATAACAAAGGCCATTCATCGAGTATAACAAAGACCCTGATCGAGTATAACAATGGCCCCTTATCGAGTATAACAAGGCCCCACATCGAGTACAAAAAGCCTCCTGATCGAGTAAAACAAAGTCCCCTGATCGAGTATAACAAAGTCCCCTGATCGAGTATAACAAAGTCCCCTTATCGAGTATAATAACGTCACCTGATCGAGTATAACAAAGTCCCCGATCGAGTATATAATAATGTCCCCTGATCGAGTATACCAGCAACTCCTGATCGAGTATAAGAGTCCCTGATCGAGATAACAAAGTCCCCCGATCGAGTATAACAAAGGCCCTTTAAATCGAGGGTAACAGTCCCTGATTGAGAGGCACGAAAGTCCTGTGGATTATATAACAAAGGCCCCTGATCGAAGTATAACAGCGACCCTGACGAGTATAACAGCGCCCCTCATCGAGTATAACAAAGCCCCCTAATCGAGTATAACAAGTTTCTGATCGAGTATAACAAAAGTCTTTGACAAAGGCCCTGATCCCGAGTATAACAAAGAAGGCTGATGATCCAAGAGTATACCAAGGCCCCTGATCGAGTATAACAAAAAAGTCCCCTGATCGAAATTATAACAAATGCCCCTTAACGAGTAAAACAAAGACCCCTGATCGAGTATAACAAAGTCCCCTGATCGAGTATATCAATGTCCCCTGATCGAGTATAACAACGTCCCCTGATAGAGTATAACAAAGCCCCATGATCGATTATAGCAAAGTCCCCTGATCGAGTATATTAAAGTCCCCTGATCGAGTATAACAAAGTCCACTGATCAAGTATAAAAAGATCCCTCATCGAGTATAAGAAAGTCTCCTGATCGAGAATAACAAAGTCCCCTAATCGAGTATAACAAAGTCACCTGAACGAATATAACAAAGCCACCTGAACGAGTATAACTAAGCCCCCTGAACGAGTATAACATAGATACCTGATCGAGTATAACAAAGTGCCCTGATAGAGTATAACAAAGTCCCCTAATCGATTATACAAAGCCCACTGATCGAGTATAACAAAGCCCCCTGATCGAGTATAACAAAGTCCCCTGATCGAGTATAATAACGTCCCCTGATCCAGTATAATAAAGTCCCCTGATAGAGTATAACAAAGTCCCCTGATCGATTATACAAAGCCCACTGATCGAGTATAACAAAGCCCCCTGATCGAGTATAACAAAGTCCCCTGATCGAGTATAACAAAGTCCCCTAATTGAGTATAACAAAGGCCCCTTATCGAATATAACAAAGTCCCCTGATCGAGTGTAACAAAGGCTCCTCATCGAGTATAACAAAGTCCCCTGATCAAGTATAACAAAGTCCCCCGATCGAGTATAACAAAGGCCCTCATCGAGTATAACAAAGTCCCCTGATTGAGTAAAACAAAGGCCCCTAGTCAAGTATAACAAAGTTCCCTGATCAAGAACAACAAAGAACCCTGATCGAGTATAACAAAGTCCCTAGATCCAGTATAACAAAGTCATCTGATAGAGTAAAACAAAGGCCCCTCATCGAGTATAACAAAGTCCCCTGATCGAGTATAACAAAGTCCACTGACCGAGTATAACAAAGCCCCTTGATCGAGCATAACAAAGTCCCCTGATCGAGTATAACAAAGTCCCCTGATCAAACATAACAAAGGCCCCTCATCGAGTATAACAAAGTCCCCTGATCGAGTATAACAATGGCCCCTTACCGAGTATAACAAGGCCCCTCATCGAGTACAACAAAGCCCCCTGATCGAGTACAACAAAGTCCCCTGATCGAGTATAACAAAGTCCCCTGATCGAGTATAACAAAGGCCCCTCATCGAGTAAAACAATGTCCCCTTATCGAGTATAATAACGTCACCTGATCGAGTATAACAAATTCCCCTGATCGAGTACAAAAAAGTCCCCTGATCGAGTGTAACAAAGTCCCCTGATCGAGTATAACAAAGGCCCCTCATCGAGTATAACAAAGTTCCCTGATCGAGTATAATAACGTCCCCTGATCGAGTATAACAAAGTCCCCTGATTGAGTATAACAAAGTCCCCTGATCGAGTATAACAAAGGCCCCTGATCGAGTATATCAAAGTACCCTGATCGAGTATAACAAAGGCCCCTCATCGAGTATAACAAAGCCCCCTAATCGAGTATAACAAAGCCCCCTGATCGAGTATAACAAAGCCCCCTGATCGAGTATAACAAAGGCCCCTTATCGAGAAAAACAAAGACCCCTGATCGAGTATAACAAAGTCCCCTGATCGAGTATATCAAAGTCCTCTGATCGAGTATAACAACGTCCCCTGATAGAGTATAACAAAGCCCCCTGATCGAGTATAGCAAAGTCCCCTGATCCAGTATATTAAAGTCCCCTAATCGAGTATAACAAAGTCCACTGATCAAGTATAAAAAGATCCCTCATCGAGTATAAGAAAGTCTCTTGATCGAGAATAACAAAGTCCCCTGATCGAGTATAACAAAGTCACCTGAACGAATATAACAAAGCCCCCTGAACGAGTATAACTAAGCCCCCTGAACGAGTATAACAAAGATACCTGATCGAGTATAACAAAGTGCCCTGATAAAGTATAACAAAGTCCCCTGATCGAGTATAATAACGTCCCCTGATCCAGTATAATAAAGTCCCCTGATCGAGTATAACAAAATCCGCTGATCGAGTGTAACAAAGTCCCCTCATCGAGTGTAACAAAGTCCCCTCATCAAGTATAACAAAGGCCCCTCACCGAGTATAACAAAGTCCCCTGATCGAGTATAACAAAGTCCCCTGATCGAGTATAACAAAGCCCCCTCATCGAGAATAACAAAGGCCCCTGATTGAGTATAACAAAGTCCCCTTATCGAGTATAACAAAGTCCACCTTATCGAGTAAAACAAATACCCCTGATCGAGTGTAACAAAGTCCCCTGATCGAGTATAACAGAGGCCCCTCATCGAGTATAACAAAGTCCCCTGATCGAGCATAACAAAGTCATCTAATCGATTATAACAAAGGCCCCTTATCGAGTATAACACACGCCCCTGATCGAGTACAACAAAGGCCCCTGATCGAGTACAACAAAGGCCCCTGGTCGAGTATAACAAAGTCCCCTGATCGAGTATAACAAAGTCCCCTAGTAGAGTAAAACAAAGGCCTTTCATCGAGTATAACAAAGCCACTTGATGGAGCATAACAAAGTTTCCTGATCGATTATAACAAAGTCCCCTCATCAAGTATAACAAAGCCCCCTCATCGAGTATAACAAAGTCCCCTTTTCGAGTATAACAAAGTCCTCTGATTGAGTATAACAATGTCCCCTAATCGAGTATAACAAAGGCCCCTGATCGAGTATAATAAAGTCCCCTCATCGAGTATAACAAAGGCCCCTCATCGAGTATAGCAAAGTCCCCTGATCGAGTATATTAAAGTCTACTAATCGAGTATAACAAAGGCCCCTCATCGAGTATAGCAAAGTCCCCTCATCGAGTAAAAGAATGTCCCCTAATCGAGTATAACAAAGTCCCCTCAACGAGTATAACAAAGACCCCTGAACATGTAAAACAAAGATCCCTGATCGAGTATAACAAAGTCCCTTAATCAAGTATAACAAAGCCCCCCTGATCGAGTATAACAAAGCTCCCTCATCGAGTTTAACAAAAGCCTCTGATCGAGCATAACAAAGTCCCGTGATCAAGTATAACAAAGCCCCCTGATCGAGTAGAACAAAGCTCCCTGAACGAGGATAACAAAGGCCCCTGATCGAGTATAACAAAGTCCCCTGATAGAGTATAACAAACTTCCCTGATCGAATATAGCAAAGTCCACTGATCGAGTATAACAAAGATCCCTGATCGAGTATAACAAATTCCCCTGATAGAGTATAATAACGTCCCCTGATCGAGTATAACAAAGCCCCCTCATCGAGTATAACAAAAACCCCTCATCGAGTACAGCAAAGGCCCCTCATCGAGTAAAACAAAGGCCCCTGATCATGTATAACAAAGTCCCCTGATCGAGTATATTAAAGTCCCCTGATCGAGTATAACAAAGTCCACTGATCGAGTATAACAAAGACCCCTGATCAAGTATAACAAAACCCCCTCATCGAGTATAACAAAGCCCCCTGATCGAGTATAACAAAGGCCCCTCATCAAGTACAACAAAGTCCCCTGATCGAGTATAACAAAGACCCCTGATCGAGTGTAACAAAGGCTCCTCATCGAGTATAACAAAGTCCCCTGATCGAGTATAACAAAGTCCCCCGATCGAGTATAACAAAGGCCCTCATCGAGTATAACAAAGTCCCCTGTTTGAGTAAAACAAAGGCCCCTAGTCGAGCATAACAAAGTCCCCTGATCAAGAATAACAAAGAACCCTGATCGAGTATAACAAAGTCCCTAGATCCAGTATAACAAAGTCATCTGATAGAGTAAAACAAAGGCCCCTCATCGAGTATAACAAAGTCTCCTGATCGAGTATAACAAAGTCCACTGATCGAGTATAACAAAGCCCCTTGATCGAGCATAACAAAGTCCCCTGATCGAGTATAACAAAGTCCCCTGATCAAACATAACAAAGGCCCCTCATCGAGTATAACAAAGTCCCCTGATCGAGTATAACAATGGCCCCTTATCGAGTATAACAAGGCCCCTCATCGAGTACAACAAAGCCCCCTGATCGAGTACAACAAAGTCCCCTGATCGAGTATAACAAAGTCCCCTGATCGAGTATATCAAAGGCCCCTCATCGAGTATAACAATGTCCCCTTATCGAGTATAATAACGTCACCTGATCGAGTATAACAAATTCCCCTGATCGAGTATAAAAAAGTCCCCTGATCGAGTGTAACAAAGTCTCCTGATCGAGTATAACAAAGGCCCCTCATCGAGTATAACAAAGTCCCCTGATCGAGTATAATAACGTCACCTGATCGAGTATAACAAATTCCCCTGATCGAGTACAAAAAAGTCCCCTGATCGAGTGTAACAAAGTCTCCTGATCGAGTATAACAAAGGCCCCTCATCGAGTATAACAAAGTCCCCTGATCGAGTAAAATAACGTCCCCTGATCGAGTATAACAAAGGCCCCTGATCGAGTATAAGAAAGTCCCTGATCGAGTATAACAAAGTTCCCCGATCGAGTATAACGAAGGCCCCTAATCGAGTAAAACAAATTCTAATTTGAAGATAACAGCTCCTCATCGAGTATAATAGCAACAATGAGTATAAATAAAGTCCCTCGATCGAGTATAACAAAGTCCCCTCATCGAGTATACAAAGGCCCCTCATCAAGAATAACAAAGTCCCCTGATCGAGTATAATAACGTCCCTGATCGGTATAACAAAGTTCCCTGATCGAGGCAACAAAGTCCCCCTTATCGAGTATAACAAACTCCTGATCGAGTATAACAGCCCCCTTACCGAGTATAACAGCCCCCATCGAGTATAACAAAGCCCCTCACCGAGTATAAATAAAGGCCCTGTTCGAGCATAACAAAGACCACTATCGAGTATAAAAAGTCCCCTCATCGAGTATAAGAAAGTCTCCTGATCAAGAATAACAAAGTCCCCTGATCGAGTATAACAAAGTCACCTGAACGAGTATAACAAAGCCCCATCAACGAGTATAACAAAGATACCTGATCGAGTATAAAAAGAGCCCTGATAGAGTATAACAAAGTTCCCTGATCGAGTATAGCAAAGTCTACTGATCGAGTATAACAAAGACCCCTGATCAAGTATAACAAAGCCCCCTGATCGAGTATAACAAAGCTCCCTCATGGAGTATAACAAAAGTCCCTGATCGAGTATAACAAAGTCCCCTGAACAAGTATAACAAAGACCCCTGATCGAGTAGAACAAAGCTCCCTGAACGAGGATAACAAAGATCCGTGATCGAGTATAACAAAGTCCCCTGATAGAGTATAACAAACGTCCCTCATCGAATATAGCAAAGTCCACTGATCGAGTATAACAAAGATCCCTGATCGAGTATAACAAAGTCCCCTGATAGAGTATAATAAAGTACCCTGATCGAGTATAACAAAGCCCCCTCATCGAGTATAACAAAGGCCCCTGATCGAGTACAGCAAAGGCCCCTCATCGAGTAAAACAAAGGCCCCTGATAGAGTATAACAAAGTCCCCTCCTCAAGAATAACAAAGCCCCTCATCGTGTATAACAAAATCCCCTGATCGAGTATAACAAAGTCCCCTGATCAAGTATAACAAAGTCCCCTGATCGAATATAACAAAGGCCCCTTATCGAGTATAACAAAGTCCCCTGATCGAGTGTAACAAAGGCTCCTCATCGAGTATAACAAAGCCCCCTGATCGAGTATAACAAAGTCCCCTGATCGAGTATAAGAAAGTCCCCTGATCAAACATAACAAAGCCCCCTCATCGAGTATTGCAAAGTCCAATGATCGAGTGTATTAAAGTCCCCTGATCGAGTATAACAAAGTCCACTGATCGAGTATAACAAAGACCTCTGATCAAATATAACAAAGCCCCCTGATCGAGTATAACAAAGCACCCTAATCGAGTATAACTAAGGCCCCTCATCAAGTACAACAAAGTCCCCTGATCGAGTATAACAAAGTCCCCTTATCAAACATAACAAAGCCCCCTCATCGAGTATTGCAAAGTCCAATGATCGAGTATATTAAAGTCCCCTGATCGAGTATAACAAAGTCCACTGATCGAGTATAACAAAGACCCCTGATCAAGCATAACAAAGCCCCCAAATCGAGTATAACAAAGCCCCCTGATCGAGTATAACAAAGTCCCCTGATTGAGTATAACAAAGGCCCCTTATCGAGTATAACAAAGTTCCCTGATCGATTGTAACAAAAGCTCCTCATCGAGTATAACAAAGTCCCCTGATCGAGTATAACAAAGTCCCCAGATCGAGTATAACAAAGGCCCTCATCGAGTATAACAAAGTCCCCCGATCGAGTATAACAAAGTCCCCTGATCGAGTATAACAAAATCCCCTGATCAAGAATAACAAAGAACCCTGATCGAGTATAACAAAGTCCCTACTTCCAGTATAACAAAGTCATTTGATAGAGTAAAACAAAGGCCCCTGATCGAGTATAACAAAGTCACCTGATCGAGTATAACAAAGTCCCCTGATCAAACATAACAAAGGCCCCTCATCGAGTATAACAAAGTCCCCTGATCGAGTATAACAATGGCCCCTTATCGAGTATAAAAAGGCCCCTCATCGAGTACAACAAAGCCCCCTAATCGAGTACAATTAAGTCCCCTGATCGAGTATAACAAAGTCCCCTGATCGAGTGTAATAAAGGCTCCTCATCGAGTATAACAAAGTCCCCTCATCGAGATATCAATGTCCCCTGATCGAGTATAAAAAGTCCCCTCATCGAGTATAACAAAGGCCCCCCATCAAGAATAACAAATTCCCCTTATCGAGTATGACAAAGGCCCCTGATCCAGTATAACAAAGGCCCCTGGTCGAGTATAACAAAGTCCCCTAATCGAGTAAAACAAAGTCCCCTGATCGAGTATAACAAAATCCCCTGATCGACTATCACAAAGCCCCCTGATCGAGTATAACAAAGTCCCCTGATTGAGTAAAACAAGGTCTCCTGATCGAGTAAAACAAAGTCCCCAGATCAAAGTATAACAAAGTCATCTGATAGAGTAAAACAAAGGCCCCTCATCGAGCATAACAAAGTCCCCTGATCGAGTATAACAAAGTCCCCTGATCAAGTATAACAAAGCACCCTCATCGAGTATAACAAAGTCCCCTTATCGAGTATAACAAATTTCCCTGATCGAGTATAACAATGGCCCCTTATCGAGTATAACAAAAGCCCTTGATCGAGTACAACAAAGCCCCTTCATCGAGTATAACATAGTCCTCTGATCGAGTATAACAAAGTCCCCTGATCATATAACAAAGTCCCTGATTAGTATAACAAAGTCCCCTGATCGAGTATAACAAAGGCCCCTGGTCGAGTATAACAAAGTCCCCTGATCGAGCAGCAACAACGCCTGATCGAGTATAACAAAGTCCCTGATCGAGTAGCAACAAAGGCCCCTAATCGAGTATAACAAAGCCCCCTCATCGAAATAACAGAGTCCCCTGAACGAGTATAACAAAGTCAGCTGATCGAGTATAACAAAGACCCCTGATCGAGTAAAACAAAGTCCCCTGATCAAATATAACAAAGCCCCTTAATCGAGTATAACAAAGTTCCCTGATCGAGTATAACAAAGCCCCCTGAACGAGTATACCAAAGATCCCTGATCGAGTATAACAAAGTCCCCTGATAGAATATAACAAAGCCCCTCATCGAGTATAACAAAGTCACCTGACCGAGTATAACAAAGCCCTCTGAACGAGTATAACAAAGATCCCTGATCGAGTATAACAAAGTGCCCTGATAGAGTATAACAAAGTCCCCTGATAGAGTATAACAAAGCCCCTCATCGAGTATAACAAAGTCACCTGACCGAGTATAACAAAGCCCCCTGAACGAAGATAACAAAGATCCCTAATCGAGTAAAACAAAGTCCCCTGATCGAGTATAACAAAATCCCCTGATCGAGTATAACAAAGTCCCCTGATTGAGTAAAACAAGGTCCCCTAATCGAGTAAAACAAAGTCCCCAGATCAAAGTATAACAAAGTCATCTGATAGAGTAAAACAAAGGCCCCTCATCGAGCATAACAAAGTCCCCTGATCGAGTATAACAAAGTCCCTTGATCAGGTATAACAAAGACCCCCTCATCGATTATAACAAAGTCCCCTTATCGAGTATAACAAATTTCCCTGATCGAGTATAACAATGGCCCCTTATCGAGTATAACAAAGGCCCTTGATCGAGTACAACAAAGCCCCTTCATCGAGTGTAACAAAGTCGCCCGATCGAGTATAAGAAAGGCCCCTGATCGAGTATAACAAAGTCCCCTGATTGTGTATAACAAAGTCCCCTGATCGAGTATAACAAAGGCCCTGGTCAGTATAAAGTCCCCTGATCTGGCGAGTATAACAAAGGCCCTCATCGGAGTATAACAAAGGCCCTGATCGAGTACAGCAAAGGCCCCTCATCGAGGTATAGCAAAGTCCCCTGATCGAGTATATTAAAGTCTACTGATCGAGTATAACAAAGGCCCCTCATCGAGTATAGCAGAGTCCCCTCATCGAGTAAAAGAATGTCTCCTGATCGAGTATAACAAAGTCCCCTGATCGAGTATAACAAAGTCTCCTCAACGAGTATAACAAAAACCCCTGAACGTGTAAAACAAAGATCCCTGATCGAGTATAATAAAGTCCCCTAATCAGGTATAACAAAGCCCTCCTGATCGAGAATAACAAAGCTCCCTCATCGAGTATAACAAAAGCCCCTGATCGAGCTTAACAAAGTCCCGTGATCAAGTATAACAAAGCCCCCTGATCGAGTAGAACAAAGCTCCCTGAACGAGGATAACAAAGATCCGTGATCGAGTATAACAAAGTCCCCTGATAGAGTATAATAAAACCCCTGATCGAATATAGCAAAGTCCACTGATTGAGTATAACAAAGATCCCTGATCGAGTATAACAAAGTCCCCTGATAGAGTATAATAACGTCCCCTGAACGAGTATAACAAAGCCTCCTCATCGCGTATAACAAAGGCCCCTCATCGAGCATAGCAAAGGCCCCTCATCGAGTAAAACAAAGGCCCCTGATTGAGTATAACAAAGTCCCCTCATCAAGAATAACAAAGCCCCTCATCGTATATAACAAAATCCCCTGATCGAGTATAACAAAGTCCCCTGATCATGTATAACAAAGTCCCCTGATCGAGTATAACAAAGGCCCCTTATCGAGTATAACAAATTCCCCTGATCGAGTGTAACAAAGGCTCCTCATCAAGTATAACAAAGGCCCCTGATCGAGTATAACAAAGTCCCCTGATCGAGTATAACAAAGTCCCCTGATCAAACATAACAAAGCCCCCTCATCGAGTATGCTAACAGTTATCTTATCGAGTAAAACAAAGACCCCTGATCGAGTATAACAAAGTCCCCTGATCGAGTATATCAAAGTCCTCTGATCGAGTATAACAACGTCCCCTGATAGAGTATAACAAAGCCCCCTGATCGAGTATAGCAAAGTCCCCTGATTGAGTATATTAAAGTCCCCTGATCGAGTATAACAAAGTCCACTGATCAAGTATAAAAAGATCCCTCATCGAGTATAAGAAAGTCTCTTGATCGAGAATAACAAAGTCCCCTGATCGAGTATAACAAAGTCACCTGAACGAATATAACAAAGCCCCCTGAACGAGTATAACTAAGCCCCCTCAACGAGTATAACAAAGATACCTGATCGAGTATAACAAAGTGCCCTGATAGAGTATAACAAAGACCCCTGATCATTTATAACAAAGCCCACTGATCGAGTATAACAAAGCCCCCTGATCGAGTATAACAAAGTCCCCTGATCGAGTATAATAACGTCCCCTGATCCAGTATAATAAAGTCCCCTGATCGAGTATAACAAAATCCGCTGATCGAGTGTAACAAAGTCCCCTCATCGAGTGTAACAAAGTCCCCTCATCGAGTATAACAAAGTCCCCTGATCGAGTATAACAAAGTCCCCAGATCGAGTATAACAAAGTCCCCTCAACGAGTATAACAAAGGCCCCTCATCGAGTATAACAAAGTCCCCTGATCGAGTATAACAAAGTCCCCTGATCGAGTATAATAAAGTCCCTGATCGAGTATAACAAAGTCCCCTTGATATATAACAAACTTCCTGATCGAATATATAAAAGTCCACTGATTGAGTATAACAAAGATCCCCTGATCGAGTATAACAAAGTCCCCTGATAGAGTATAATAAAGTCCCTGATCGAGTATAACAAAAGTCCCTGATAGAGTATAAATAAACTTCTGATCGAATATAGCAAAAGTCCACTGATTGAGTATAACAAAGATTCGTGATCGAGTATAACAAAGTCCCCTGATAGAGTATAATAAAAGTCCCCCTGATCGAATATGGAAGCAAAGTCCACTGATTGAGTATAACAAAGATCCCTGATCGAGTATAACAAAGTCCCCTGATAGAGTATAATAACGTCCCCTGATCGAGTATAACAAAGCCTCCTCATCGCGTATAACAAAGGCCCCTCATCGAGCATAGCAAAGGCCCCTCATCGAGTAAAACAAAGGCCCCTGATTGATTATAACAAAGTCCCCTCATCAAGAATAACAAAGCCCCTCATCGTATATAACAAAATCCCCTGATCGAGTATAACAAAGTCCCCTGATCATGTATAACAAAGTCCCCTGATCGAGTATAACAAAGGCCCCTTATCGAGTATAACAAATTCCCCTGATCGAGTGTAACAAAGGCTCCTCATCAAGTATAACAAAGGCCCCTGATCGAGTATAACAAAGTCCCCTGATCGAGTATAACAAAGTCCCCTGATCAAACATAACAAAAGCCCCTGATCGAGTATAACAAAGGCCTCTATCGAGTAAAAACAAAGACCCTGATCGAGTATAACAAAAGTCCCCTGATCGAGTATATCAAAGTCCTCTGATCGAGTATAACAACGTCCCCTGATAGAGTATAACAAAGCCCCCTGATCGAGTATAGCAAAGTCCCCTGATCGAGTATATTAAAGTCCCCTGATCGAGTATAACAAAGTCCACTGATCAAGTATAAAAAGATCCCTCATCGAGTATAAGAAAGTCTCTTGATCGAGAATAACAAAGTCCCCTGATCGAGTATAACAAAGTCACCTGAACGAATATAACAAAGCCCCCTGAACGAGTATAACTAAGCCCCCTGAACGAGTATAACAAAGATACCTGATCGAGTATAACACAGTGCCCTGATAGAGTATAACAAAGTCCCCTGATCATTTATAACAAAGCCCACTGTTCGAGTATAACAAAGCCCCCTGATCGAGTATAACAAAGTCCCCTGATCGAGTATAATAACGTCCCCTGATCCAGTATAATTAAGTCCCCTGATCGAGTATAACAAAATCCGCTGATCGAGTGTAACAAAGTCCCCTCATCGAGTGTAACAAAGTCCCCTCATCAAGTATAACAAAGGCCCCTCACCGAGTATAACAAAGTCCCCTGATCGAGTATAACAAAGTCCCCTGATCGAGTATAACAAAGGCCCTCATCGAGTAAGGCAACAAAGTCCTGATCAGAGTATAATAACGTCCTCATCGAGTATAACAAAGTCCCTGATCGAGTAAGTAACAAAGTCCCCTTGATCGAGTATAATAAAGTCCCTGATCGAGTATAACAAAGTCCCCTGATCGAGGCAAAGGCCCTCATCGAGAGTATGGCAGCGCCCTGATCGAGTAGCCACAAAAGTCCCCTGATCGAGTATAACAAAGTCCCTGATCGAGAGAGTAAGAAAGGTCCCCATCGTATAACAAAGTCCTCATCGAGTATAATAATGTCCCTGATCGAGTATAACAAAGTCCCCTCATCGAGTTTAACAAAGGCCCCTCATCGAGTATAACAAAGTCCCCTGATCGAGTATAACAACGTCCCCTGATAGAGTATAACAAAGCCCGCTGATCGAGTAGAGCAAAGTCCCCTGATCGAGTATATTAAAGTCCCCTGATCGAGTATAACAAAGACCACTATCGAGTATAAAAAGTCCCCTCATCGAGTATAAGAAAGTCTCCTGATCGAGAATAACAAAGTCCCCTGATCGAGTATAACAAAGTCACCTGAACGAGTATAACAAAGCCCCCTGAACGAGTATAACAAAGATACCTAATCGAGTATAAAAAGTGCCCTGATAGAGTATAACAAAGTCCCCTGATCGAGTAAAACAAAGTCCCCTGATCAAATATAACAAAGCCCCTTAATCGAGTATAACAAAGTTCCCTGATCGAGTATAACAAAGCCCCCTGAACGAGTATATCAAAGATCTCTGATCGAGTATAACAAAATCCCCTGATAGAGTATAACAAAGCCCCTCATCGAGTATAACAAAGTCACCTGACCGAGTATAACAAAGCCCCCTGAACGAGTATAACAAAGATCCCTGATCGAGTATAACAAAGTGCCCTGATAGAGTATAACAAAGTCCCCTGAGAGAGTATAACAAAGCCCCTCATCGAGTATAACAAAGTCACCTGACCGAGTATAACAAAGCCCCCTGAACGAGGATAACAACGATCCCTGATCGAGTATAACAAAGTCCCCTGATAGAGTATAACAAACTTCCCTGATCGAAAATAGCAAAGTCCACTGATCGAGGTTAACAAAGATCCCTGATCGAGTATAACAAAGTCCCCTGATCGAGTATAACAAAGTCCCCTGATCGAGTATAACAAAGTCCCCTGATCGAGTATAACAAAGGTCCCTCATCGAGTATAACTGAAGTCCCCTGATCGAGTATAACAAAGTCCTGGATCGAGTATAACAAATCCTCATCGAGTATAACAAAGTCCCCTGATCGAGTATAACAACGTCCCCTGATCGAGTATAACAAAGTCCCCTGATCGAGTATGCAACAAAGTCCCCTTATCGAGTATAACAAAGTCCCTGATCAAGTATAAGAAAAGCCCTCATCGAGTATAACAAAGTCACCTGATCGAGTATAACTAAGCCGCCTAATCGAGTATAACAAAGTCCTCTGGTCGAGTATAACAAAGTCCCCTGTTCGAGCCTAACAAAGTCCCCTTATCGAGTATAACAAATTCCCCTTATCGAGGATTACAAAGACCCCTTATCGAGTATAACAAAGTCCGGTGATCGAGTATAACAAAGGCCCCTGGTCGAGTATAACAAAAGCCCCTCATCGAGTATAACAAAGCCCCCCACGCATAACAGAGGCCCTCATCGAGTATAACAAAGTCCCCTGATCGAGCATAACAAAGTCCCCTAATCGATTATAACAAAGGCCCCTTATCGAGTATAACACACGCCCCTGATCGAGTACAACAAAGGCCCCCTGATCGAGTACAACAAAGGCCCCTGGTCGAGTATAACAAAGTCCCCTGATCGAGTATAACAAAGTCCCCTAGTAGAGTAAAACAAAGGCCTTTCATCGAGTATAACAAAGCCACTTGATCGAGCATAACAAAGTTTCCTGATCGAGTATAACAAAGTCCCCTCATCAAGTATAACAAAGCCCCCTCATCGAGTATAACAAAGTCCCCTTTTCGAGTATAACAAAGTTCCCTGATTGAGTATAACAAAGTCCCCTAATCGAGTATAACAAAGGCCCCTGATCGAGTATAACAAAGTCCCCTCATTGAGTATAACAAAGGCCCCTCATCGAGTATAGCAAAGTCCCCTGATCGAGTATATTAAAGTCTACTGATCGAGTATAACAAAGGCCCCTCATCGAGTATAGCAAAGTCCCCTCATCGAGTAAAAGAATGTCCCCTAATCGAGTATAACAAAGTCCCCTCAACGAGTATAACAAAGACCCCTGAACATGTAAAACAAAGATCCCTGATCGAGTATAACAAAGTCCCTTAATCAAGTATAACAAAGCCCCCCTGATCGAGTATAACAAAGCTCCCTCATCGAGTTTAACAAAAGCCTCTGATCGAGCATAAGAAAGTCCCGTGATCAAGTATAACAAAGCCCCCTGATCGAGTAGATCAAAGCTCCCTGAACGAGGATAACAAAGGCCCCTGATCGAGTATAACAAAGTCCCCTGATAGAGTATAACAACCTTCCCTGATCGAATATAGCAAAGTCCACTGATCGAGTATAACAAAGATCCCTGATAGAGTATAATAACGTCCCCTGATCGAGTATAACAAAGCCCCCTCATCGAGTATAACAAAAACCCCTCATCGAGTACAGCAAATGCCCCTCATCGTGTAAAACAAAGGCCCCTGATCATGTATAACAAAGTCCCCTGATCGAGTATATTAAAGTCCCCTGATCGAGTATAACAAAGTCCACTGATCGAGTATAACAAAGACCCCTGATCAAGTATAACAAAGCCCCCTCATCGAGTATAACAAAGCCCCCTATCGAGTATAACAAAGGCCCCTCATCAAGTACAACAAAGTCCCCTGATCGAGTATAACAAAGTCCCCTGATTGAGTATAACAAAGGCCCCTTATCGAGTATAACAAAGTCCCCTGATCGAGTGTAACAAAGGCTCCTCATCGAGTATAACAAAGTCCCCTGATCGAGTATAACAAAGTCCCCCGATCGAGTATAACAAAGGCCCTCATCGAGTATAACAAAGTCCCCTGATTGAGTAAAACAAAGTCCCCTGATTGAGTAAAACAAAGGCCCCTAGTCAAGTATAACAAAGTCCCCTGATCAAGAATAACAAAGAACCCTGATCGAGTATAACAAAGTCCCTAGATCCAGTATAACAAAGTCATCTGATAGAGTAAAACAAAGGCCCCTCATCGAGTATAACAAAGTCCCCTGATCGAGTATAACAAAGTCCACTGATCTAGTATAACAAAGCCCCTTGATCGAGCATAACAAAGTCCCCTGATCGAGTATAACAAAGTCCCCTGATCAAACATAACAAAGGCCCCTGATCGAGTAGAACAAAGCTCCCTGAACGAGGATAACAAAGGCCCCTGCTCGAGTATAACAAAGTCCCCTGATAGAGTATAACAACCTTCCCTGATCGAATATAGCAAAGTCCACTGATCGAGTATAACAAAGATCCCTGATCGAGTATAACAAAGTCCCCTGATAGAGTATAATAACGTCCCCTGATCGAGTATAACAAAGCCCCCTCATCGAGTATAACAAAAACCCCTCATCGAGTACAGCAAATGCCCCTCATCGTGTAAAACAAAGGCCCCTGATCATGTATAACAAAGTCCCCTGATCGAGTATATTAAAGTCCCCTGATCGAGTATAACAAAGTCCACTGATCGAGTATAACAAAGACCCCTGATCAAGTATAACAAAGCCCCCTGATCGAGTATAACAAAGCCCCCTAATCGAGTATAACAAACGCCCCTCATCAAGTACAACAAAGTCCCCTGATCGAGTATAACAAAGTCCCCTGATTGAGTATAACAAAGGCCCCTTATCGAGTATAACAAAGTCCCCTGATCGAGTGTAACAAAGGCTCCTCATCTAGTATAACAAAGTCCCCTCATCGAGTATAACAAAGGCCCTCATCGAGTATAACAAAGTCCACTGATTGAGTAAAACAAAGGCCCCTAGTCGAGTATAACAAAGTCCCCTGATCAAGAATAACAAAGAACCCTGATCGAGTATAACAAAGTCCCTAGATCCAATATCACAAAGTCATCTGATAGAGTAAAACAAAGGCCCCTCATCGAGTATAACAAAGTCCCCTGATCGAGTATAACAAAGTCCACTGATCGAGTATAACAAAGCCCCTTGATCGAGCATAACAAAGTCCCCTGATCGAGTATAACAAAGTCCCCTGATCAAACATAACAAAGGCCACTCATCGAGTATAACAAAGTCCCCTGATCGAGTATGACAATGGCCCCTTATCGAGTATAACAAGGCCCCTCATCGAGTACAACAAAGCCCCCTGATCGAGTACAACAAAGTCCCCTGATCGAGTATAACAAAGTCCCCTGATCGAGTATAACAAAGGCCCCTCATCGAGTATAACAAAGTCCCCTTATCGAGTATAATAACGTCACCTGAGTGAGTATAACAAATTCCCCTGATCGAGTACAAAAAAGTCCCATGATCGAGAGTAACAAAGTCCCCTGATCGGGTATAACAAAGGCCCCTCATCGAGTATAACAAAGTCCCCTGATCGAGTATAATAACGTCCCCTGATCGAGTATAAGAAAGGCCCCTGATCGAGTATAAGAAAGTCCCTGATCGAGTATAACAAAGTCCCCATATCGAGTACAACAAATTCCCCTTATCGAGTATTACAAAGACCTCTTATCGAGTATAACAAAGTCCTCTGATCGAGTATAACAAAGGCCCCTGGCCCAGTATAACAAATTCCCCTGGTCGAGTATAACAAAGTCCCCTGGTCGAGTATAACAAAGTCCCCTGATCGAGAACAACAAAGGCCCCTCATTGAGTATAACAAAGGCCCTCATCAAGTATAACAAAGTCCCTGATCGAGTATAATAACGTCCCCGATCAGAGCAACAAACCTCTGATCGAGTATAACAAAGCCCCCTCATCGAGTATAACAAAGCCCCCTCATCAAGTATAACAAAGCCCCCTCACCGAGTATAACAAAGGCTCCTGTTCGAGTATAACAAAGGCCCCTGATTGAGTATAACACACGCCCCTGATCGAGAACAACAAAGGCCCCTGGTCGAGTATAACAAAGTCCCCTGATCGAGTATAACAAAGTCACCTGAACGAGTATAACAAAGCCCCCTCAACGAGTATAACAAAGATACCTGATCGAGTATAAAAAGAGCCCTGATCGAGTATAACAAAGACCCCTGATAAAGTATAACAAAGCCCCCTGATCGAGTATAACAAAGCTCCCTCATCAAGTATAACAAAAGCCCCTGATCGAGCATAACAAAGTCCCCTGATCAAGTATAACAAAGACCCCTGATCGGGTAGAACAAAGCTCCCTGAACGAGGATAACAAAGATCCCTGATAGAGCATAACAAAGTCCCCTGATCAAGTATAACAAAGACCCCCTGATCGGGCAGAACAAAGCTCCTTGAACGAGGATAACAATGATCCGTGATCGAGCATAACAAAGTCCCCTGATAGAGTATAACAAACGTCCCTCATCGAATATAGCAAAGTCCACTGATCGAGTATAACAAAGATCCCTGATCGAGTATAACTAAGTCCCCTGATAGAGTATAATAAAGTCCCCTGATCGAGTATAACAAAGCCCCCTCATCGAGTATAACAAAGGCCCCTGATCGAGTACAGCAAAGGCCCCTCATCGAGTAAAACAAAGGCCCCTGATAGAGTATAACAAAGTCCCCTCCTCAAGAATAACAAAGCCCCTCATCGTGTATAACAAAATCCCCTGATCGAGTATAACAAAGTTCCCTGATCAAGTATAACAAAGTCCCCTGATCGAGTATAACAAAGGCCCCTTATCGAGTATAACAAAGTCCCCTGATCGAGTATAAGAAAGCCCCCTAATCGAGTATAACTAAGGCCCCTCATCAAGTACAACAAAGTCCCCTGATCGAGAATAACAAAGTCCTCTTATCAAACATAACAAAGCCCCCTCATCGAGTATTGTAAAGTCCAATGATCGAGTATATTAAAGTCCCCTGATCGAGTATAACAAAGTCCACTGATCGAGTATAACAAAGACCTCTGATCAAGTATAACAAAGTCCCCTGATCGAGTATAACAAAGTCCCCTGATCAAACATAACAAAGTCCCCTCATCGAGTATTGCAAAGTCCAATGATCGAGTATATTAAAGTCCCCTGATCGAGTATAACAAAGTCCACTGATCGAGTATAACAAAGACCTCTGATCAAGTATAACAAAGCCCCCTGATCGAGTATAACAAAGCCCCCTAATCGAGTATAACTATGGCCCCTCATCAAGTACAACAAAGTCCCCTGAGCGAGTATAACAAAGTCCCCTGATCAAACATAACAAAGCCCCCTCATCGAGTATAACAAAGTCCCCTGGTCGAGTATAACAAAGTCCCCTGATCAAACATAACAAAGCCCCCTCATCGAGTATTGCAAAGTCCAATGATCGAGTATATTAAAGTCCCCTGATCGAGTATAACAAAGTCCACTGATCGAGTATAACAAAGACCCCTGATCAAGCATAACAAAGCCCTCTGATCGAGTATAACAAAACCCCCTGATCGAGTATAACAAAGTCCCCTGATTGAGTATAACAAAGGCCCCTTATCGAGTATAACAAAGTCCCCTGATCGATTGTAACAAAGGCTCCTCATCGAGTATAACAAAGTCCCCTGATCGAGTATAACAAAGTCCCAAGATCGAGTATAACAAAGGCCCTCATCGAGTATAACAAAGTCCCCCGATCGAGTATAACAAAGTCCCCTGATCGAGTATAACAAAGTCCCCTGATCAAGAATAACAAAGAACCCTGATCGAGTATAACAAAGTCCCTAGATCCAGTATAACAAAGTCATTTGATAGAGTAAAACAAAGGCCCCTGATCGAATATAACAAAGTCACCTGATCGAGTATAACAAAGTCCACTGATCAAACATAAAAAGGGCCCTGATCGAGTATAATTAAAGTCCCTGATCGAGTATAATAATGGCCCCTTACCGAGTATACTACGGCCCTCATCGAGTACAACAAAGCTCAATCGAGTAATAACAAAGTCCCCGGATCATATGTAACAAAGTCCCTGATCGAGTATAATGTGCTGCCCTCAACGAGTATAACAGTCCCTCATCGATAACAAAGTCCCCTGATCGAGTATAATAAAGGCTCCTCAACGAGTATAACAAAGGCCCCCCATCAAGAATAACAAATTCCCCTTATCGAGTATGACAAAGTCCCCTAATCCAGTATAACAAAGGCCCCTGGTCGAGTATAACAAAGTCCCCTAATCGAGTAAAACAAAGTCCCCTGATCGAGTATAACAAAATCCCCTGATCGAGTATAACAAAGCCCCCTGATCGAGTAGAACAAAGTCCCCTGATTGAGTAAAACAAGGTCCCCTGATCGAGTAAAAGAAAGTCCCCAGATCAAAGTATAACAAAGTCATCTGATAGAGTAAAACAAAGGCCCCTCATCGAGCATAACAAAGTCCCCTGATCGAGTATAACAAAGTTCCCTGATCAGGAATAACAAAGCCCCCTCATCGATTATAACAAAGTCCCCTTATCGAGTATAACAAATTTTCCTGATCGAGTATAACAATGGCCCCTTATCGAGTATAACAAAGGCCCTTCATCGAGTATAACAAAGTCCCCCGATCGAGTATAACAAAGGCCCCTGATCGAGTATAACAAAGTCCCCTGATTGTATATAACAAAGTCCCCTGATCGAGTATAACAAAGGCCCCTGGTCGAGCATAACAAAGTCCCCTTATCGAGTATAACAAAGGCCCCTAATCGAGTATAACAAAGGCCCCTCATCGAGTATAGCAAAGTCCCCTGATCGAGTATATTAAAGTCCCCTGATCGAGTATAACAAAGTCCAATGATCTGCCCTGATCAACTATAACAAAGTCCCCTAATCGAGTATAACAAAGGCCCCTCATCGAGTACAACAAAGGCCCCTGATCGAGTATAACAAAGTCCCTGATCAAGTATAACAAAGCCCCTTAATCGAGTATAACAGAGTCCCCTGATCGAGTATAACAAAGTCCCCTGATCGAGTATAACAAAGTCCCCTGATCGAGTATAACAATGGCCCCTTATCGAGTATAATAAGGCCCCTCATCGAGTACAACAAAGCCCCCTCATCGAGTATAACAATGTCCCCTGATCGAGTATAAAAAGTCCCCTCATCGAGTATAACAAAGGCCCCTCATCAAGAATAACAAAGTCCCCTTATCGAGTATGACAAAGGCCCCTGATCCAGTATAGCAAAGGCCCCTGGTCGAGTATAACAAAGTCCGCTGATCGAGTATAACAAAGCCCCCTGATCGAGTATAACAAAGTCCCCTGATTGAGTAAAACAAGGTCACCTGATCGAGTAAAACAAAGTCCCCAGACCAAAGTATAACAAAGTCATCTGATAGAGTAAAACAAAGGCCCCTCATCGAGCATAACAAAGTCCCCTGATCGAGTATAAAAAAGTCCCCTGATCAAGTATAACAAAGCACCCTCATCGAGTATAACAAAGTCGCCTTATCGAGTATAACAAATTTCCCTGATCTAGTATAACAATGGCCCCTTATCGAGTATAACAAAGGCCCTTGATCGAGTACAACAAAGCCCCTTTATCGAGTATAACAAAGTCCTCTGATCGAGTATAACAAAGTCGCCCGATTGAGTATAACAAAGGCCCTTGATCGAGTATAACAAAGTCCTCTGGATTGTGTGTAAATAAAGTCCCCTTTAATCGAGTATAACAAAGGCCCTTAGTCGAGTATAACAAAGTCCCTGATCGAGTGTCAGCGCCCTAATCAAGTATAACAAAGGTCCTCATCGAGTATACAGCAAAGTCCATGATCGAGTATATTAAAGTCCCTGATCGAGTATAACAAAGTCCACGGTCTGCCCCACCAAGTATACAACAAAGTCCCTGATCGAGTATAACAAAGGCCCCTCTACTCATACAACAAAGGCCCCTGATCGAGTATAACAAAGTCCCCTATCAGTATAACAAAGTCGCCTTGATCGAGTATAACAAAAGTCGCCTGATCGAGTATAACAAAGTCCCCTGATCGAGTAAAACAAAGTCCACTGATCGGGTATAACAAAGTCCCCTGATCGAGTATAACAAAGTCGCTTGATCGAGTATAACAAAGTCCCCTAATCGCATAAAACAAAGTCCCCTAATCAAATATAACAAAGCCCCTTAATCGAGTATAACAAATTTCCCTGATCGAGTATAACAAAGCCCCCTGAACGAGTATAACAAAGATCCCTGATCGAGTATAACAAAGTCACCTGATAGAGTATAACAAAGCCCCTCATCGAGTATAACAATGTCACCTGACCGAGTATAACAAAGCCCCTTGAACGAGTATAACAAAGATCCCTGATCGAGTATCACAAAGTGCCCTGATAGAGTATAACAAAGTCCCCTGATAGAGTATAACAAAGCCCCTCATCGTGTATAGCAAAGTCACCTGACCGAGTATAACAAAGCCCCCTGAACGAGGATAACAAAGATCCCTGATCGAGTATAACAAAGTCCCCTGATAGAGTATAACAAACTTCCCTGATCGAAAATAGCAAAGTCCACTGATCGAGTATAACAAAGATCCCTGATCGAGTATAACAAAGTCCCCTGATCGAGTAAAACAAAGTCCCCTGATCGAGTATAACAAAGTCCCCTGATCGAGTATAACAAAGGCTCCTCATCGAGTATAACAAAGGCCCCTCATCGAGTATAACAAAGTCCCCTGATCGAGTATAACAAAGTCCCCTGATCGAGTATAACAAAGGCCCCTGATCGAGTATAACAAAGTCCCCTGATCGAGTATAATAACGTCCCTTGATCGAGTATAACAAAGTCCCCTGATCGAGTACAACAAAGTCCCCTTATCGAGTATAACAAAGTACCCTGATCGAGTATAACAAAGCCCCCTCATCGAGTATAACAAAGCCCCCTCATCGAGTATAACAAAGCCCCCTCATCGAGTATAACAAAGGCTCCTGTTCGAGTATAACAAAGGCCCCTGTTTGAGTATAACAAAGTCCCCTTATCGAGTATAACAAAGTCCACCTTTTCGAGTAAAACAAATACCCCTGATCGAGTGTAACAAAGTCCCCTGATCGAGTATAACAGAGGCCCCTCATCGAGTATAACAAAGTCCCCTGATCGAGCATAACAAAGTCCCCTAATCGATTATAACAAAGGCCCCTTATCGAGTATAACACACGCCCCTGATCGAGTACAACAAAGGCTCCTGATCGAGTACAACAAAGCCCCTGGTCGAGTATAACAAAGTCCCCTGATCGAGTATAACAAAGTCCCCTAGTAGAGTAAAACAAAGGCCCCTCATCGAGTATAACAAAGCCACTTGATCGAGCATAACAAAGTCCCCTAATCGAGTATAACAAAGTCCACTGATCGAGTATAACAAAGACCCCTGATCAAGTATAACAAAGCCCCCTGATCGAGTATAACAAAGCCCCCTAATCGAGTATAACAAAGGCCCCTCATCAAGTACAACAAAGTCCCCTGATCGAGTATAACAAAGTCCCCTAATCAAACATAACAAAGCCCCCTCATCGAGTATTGCAAAGTCCAATGATCGAGTATATTAAAGTCCCCTGATCGAGTATAACAAAGTCCCCTGATCGAGTATAACAAAGTCCACTGATCGAGTATAACAAAGAGCCCTGATCAAGCATAACAAAGCCCCCTGATCGAGTATAACAAAGCCCCCTGATCGAGTATAACAAAGTCCCCTTATTGAGTATAACAAAGGCCCCTTATCGAGTATAACAAAGTCCCCTAATCGATTGTAACAAAGGCTCCTCATCGAGTATAACAAAGTCCCCTGATCGAGTATAACAAAGCCCCCAGATCGAGTATAACAAAGGCCCTCATCGAGTATAACAAAGTCCCCCGATCGAGTATAACAAAGTCCCCTGATCAAGAATAACAAAGAACCCTGATCGAGTATAACAAAGTCCCTAGATCCAGTATAACAAAGTCATTTGATAGAGTAAAACAAAGGCCCCTGATCGAGTATAACAAAGTCACCTGATCGAGTATAACAAAGTCCACTGATCAAACATAAAAGGGCCCCTGATCGAGTATAACAAAGTCCCCTGATCGAGTATAACAATGGCCCCTTATCGAGTATAACAAGGCCCCTCATCGAGTACAACAAAGCCCCCTAATCGAGTACAACAAAGTCCCCTGATCAAGTATAACAAAGTCCCCTGATCGAGTATAATAAAGGCTCCTCAACGAGTATAACAAAGGCCCCCCATCAAGAATAACAAATTCCCCTTATCGAGTATGACAAAGTCCCCTAATCCAGTATAACAAAGGCCCCTGGTCGAGTATAACAAAGTCCCCTAATCGAGTAAAACAAAGTCCCCTGATCGAGTATAACAAAATCCCCTGATCGAGTATAACAAAGCCCCCTGATCGAGTAGAACAAAGTCCCCTGATTGAGTAAAACAAGGTCCCCTGATCGAGTAAAAGAAAGTCCCCAGATCAAAGTATAACAAAGTCATCTGATAGAGTAAAACAAAGGCCCCTCATCGAGCATAACAAAGTCCCCTGATCGAGTATAACAAAGTTCCCTGATCAGGAATAACAAAGCCCCCTCATCGATTATAACAAAGTCCCCTTATCGAGTATAACAAATTTTCCTGATCGAGTATAACAATGGCCCCTTATCGAGTATAACAAAGGCCCTTCATCGAGTATAACAAAGTCCCCCGATCGAGTATAACAAAGGCCCCTGATCGAGTATAACAAAGTCCCCTGATTGAGTATAACAAAGTCCCCTGATCGAGTATAACAAAGGCCCCTGGTCGAGTATAACAAAGTCCCCTGATCGAGTATAACAAAGGCCCCTAATCGAGTATAACAAAGGCCCCTCATCGAGTATAGCAAAGTCCCCTGATCGAGTATATTAAAGTCCCCTGATCGAGTATAACAAAGTCCAATGATCTGCCCTGATCAACTATAACAAAGTGCCCTAATCGATTATAACAAAGGCCTCTTATCGAGTATAACACACGCCCCTGATCGAGTACAACAAAGGCTCCTGATCGAGTACAACAAAGGCCCCTGGGCGAGTATAACAAAGTCCCCTGATCGAGTATAACAAAGTCCCCTAGTAGAGTAAAACAAAGGCCCCTCATCGAGTATAACAAAGCCACTTGATCGAGCATAACAAAGCCACTTGATCGAGCATAACAAAGTCCCCTGATCGAGTATAACAAAGACCCCTGATCAAACATAACAAAGGCCCCTCGTCGAGTATAACAAAGTCCCCTGATCGAATATAACAATGGCCCCTTATCGAGTATAACAAGGCCCCTCATCGAGTACAACAAAGCCCCTTGATCGAGTACAACAAGGTTCCCTGATCGAGTATAACAAAGTCCCCTGATCGAGTATAACAAAGTCTCCTCATCGAGTATAACAAATTCCCCTCATCGAGTATAACAACGTCCCCTGATCGAGTATAAAAAGTCCCCTCATCGAGTATAACAAAGGCCCCTCATCAAGAATAACAAAGTCCCCTTATCGAGTATGACAAAGGCCCCTGATCCAGTATAACAAAGGCCCCTGGTCGAGTATAACATAGGCCCCTTATCGAGTATAACAAATTTCCCTGATCTAGTATAACAATGGCCCCTTATCGAGTATAACAAAGGCCCTTGATCGAGTACAACAAAGCCCCTTTATCGAGTATAACAAAGTCCTCTGATCGAGTATAACAAAGTCTCCCGATCGAGTATAACAAAGGCCCCTCATCGAGTATAACAAAGTCCCCTGATTGTGTATAACAAAGTCCCCTGATCGAGTATAACAAAGGCCCGAGGTCGAGTATAACAAAGTCCCCTGATCGAGTATAACAAAGGCCCCTAATCAAGTATAACAAAGGCCCCTCATCGAGTATAGCAAAGTCCCCTGATCGAGTATATTAAAGTCCCCTGATCGAGTATAACAAAGTCCAATGATCTGCCCTGATCAAGTATAACAAAGTCCCCTGATCGAGTATAACAAAGGCCCCTCATCGAGTACAACAAAGGCCCCTGATCGAGTACAACAAAATCCCCTGATAAAGTATAACAAATCCCCATAATCGAGTATAACAGAGTCCTCTGATCGAGTATAACAAAGTCCCCTGATCGTGTATAACGAAGTCGCCTGATCGAGTATAACAAAGTCGCCTGATCGAGTATAACAAAGTCCCCTGATCGAGTAAAACAAAGTCCACTGATCGGGTATAACAAAGTCCCCTAATCGAGTATAACAAAGTCGCCTGATCGAGTATAACAAAGTCCCCTGATCATGTAAAACAAAGTCCTCGATCAAATATAACAAAGCCTTTAATCGAGTATAACAAATTTCCTGATCGAGTATAACAAAGCCCCTGAACGAGTATAACAAAGATCCTGACTGAGAAGTAACAAAGTCACCTGATAGAGTATAACAAAGCCCCTCATCGAGTATAACAATGTCACCTGACCGAGTATAACAAAGCCCCTTGAACGAGTATAACAAAGATCCCTGATCGAGTATCACAAAGTGCCCTGATAGAGTATAACAAAGTCCCCTGATAGAGTATAACAAAGCCCCTCATCGTGTATAGCAAAGTCACCTGACCGAGTATAACAAAGCCCCCTGAACGAGGATAACAAAGATCCCTGATCGAGTATAACAAAGTCCCCTGATAGAGTATAACAAACTTCCCTGATCGAAAATAGCAAAGTCCACTGATCGAGTATAACAAAGATCCCTGATCGAGTATAACAAAGTCCCCTGATCGAGTAAAACAAAGTCCCCTGATCGAGTATAACAAAGTCCCCTGATCGAGTATAACAAAAGCTCCTCATCGAGTATAACAAAGGCCCCTCATCGAGTATAACAAAGTCCCCTGATCGAGTATAACAAAGTCCCCTGATCGAGTATAACAAAGGTCTCCTGATCGAGTATAACAAAGTCCCCTGATCGAGTATAATAACGTCCCTTGATCGAGTATAACAAAGTCCCCTGATCGAGTATAACAAAGTCCCCTTATCGAGTATAACAAAGTCCCCTGATCGAGTATAACAAAGCCCCCTCATCGAGTATAACAAAGCCCCCTCATCGAGTATAATAAATCCCCCTCATCGAGTATAACAAAGGCTCCTGTTCGAGTATAATAAAGGCCCCTGATTGAGTATAACAAAGTCCCCTTATCGAGTATAACAAAGTCCACCTTTTCGAGTAAAACAAATACCCCTGATCGAGTGTAACAAAGTCCCCTGATCGAGTATAACAGAGGCCCCTCATCGAGTATAACAAAGTCCCCTGATCGAGCATAACAAAGTCCCCTAATTGATTATAACAAAGGCCCCTTATCGAGTATAACACACGCCCCTGATCGAGTACAACAAAGGCCCCTGATCGAGTACAACAAAGGCCCCTGGTCGAGTAAAACAAAGTCCCCTAATCGAGTATAACAAAGTCCCCTAGTAGAGTAAAACAAAGGCCCCTCATCGAGTACAACAAAGCCACTTGATCGAGCATAACAAAGTCCCCTGATCGAGTATAACAAAGTCCACTGATCGAGTATAACAAAGACCCCTGATCAAGTATAACAAAGCCCCCTGATCGAGTATAACAAAGCCCCCTAATCGAGTATAACAAAGGCCCCTCATCAAGTACAACAAAGTCCCCTGATCGAGTATAACAAAGTCCCCTGATCAAACATAACAAAGCCCCCTCATCGAGTATTGCAAAGTCCAATGATCGAGTATATTAAAGTCCCCTGATCGAGTATAACAAAGTCCACTGATCGAGTATAACAAAGACCCCTGATCAAGCATAACAAAGCCCCTGATCGAGTATAACAAAGCCCCCTTATTGAGTATAACAAAGGCCCCTTATCGAGTATAACAAAGTCCCCCGATCGAGTATAACAAAGTCCCCTGATCCGGAAATTATAACAAGTCCCTGATCCAAAATAACAAAGGGCCTGATCAGGTACTCAACAAAGTCCTAGATCCAGTATAACAAAATTATTTGATAGAAAGTGAAAACAAAAGGCCCTGATCGAGGTAGCAAAGGTCCACACAATCGAGGTATAACGAATCCACTGATCAGGTATAACAAAGCCCTTGATCCGAGAATAACAAAGTCCCCTGATCAGAGTATAACAAGTCCCACAGGTCGAAACACTAACGAAGCCCCTCATCGGAGTATAACAATGTCCCTGATCGAGTATAACAAGCCCTTATCCCGGGTATAACAAGGCCCCTCATCAAGTACAACAAAGCCCCCTAATCGAGTACAACAAAGTCCCCTGATCGAGTATAACAAAGTCCCCTGATCGAGTATAATAAAGGCTCCTCATCGAGTATAACAAAGTCCCCTCATCGAGATAACAATGTCCCCTGATCGAGTATAAAAAGTCCCCTCATCGAGTATAACAAAGGCCCCCCATCAAGAATAACAAATTCCCCTTATCGAGTATGACAAAGGCCCCTGATCCAGTATACCAAAGGCCCCTGGTCGAGTATAACAAAGTCCCCTAATCGAGTAAAACAAAGTCCCCTGATCGAGTATAACAAAATCCCCTGATCGAGTATAACAAAGCCCCATGATCGAGTATAACAAAGTCCCCTGATTGAGTAAAACAAGGTCCCCTGATCAAGTAAAACAAAGTCCCCAGATCAAAGTATAACAAAGTCATCTGATAGAGTAAAACAAAGGCCCCTCATCGAGTATAACAAAGTCCCCTGATCGAGTATAACAAAGTCCCCTGATCAGGTATAACAAAGCCCCCTCATCGATTATAACAAAGTCCCCTTATCGAGTATAACAAATTTCCCTGATCGAGTATAACAATGGCCCTTTATCGAGTATAACAAAGGCCCTTGATCGAGTACAACAAAGCCCCTTCATCGAGTATAACAAAGTCCCCCGATCGAGTATAACAATGGCCCCTGATCGAGTATAACAAAGTCCCCTGATTGTGTATAACAAAGTCCCCTGATCGAGTATAACAAAGGCCCCTGGTCGAGTATAACAAAGTCCCCTGATCGAGTATAACTGAGAGGCCCTAATCCTGAGGTAACAAGGCCCTCTCATCGAGTATGGCAAAGGTCCCTGATCCGGGTATATTGAGTCCCTGATCGAGTATAACAAAATTAAATAGTCTGCCCTGATCAGCTATAACAAAGTCCCCTAATCCCGAGCAACAAGGCCCCTCATCGAGTACAACAAAGGCCCTGATCGAGTATAGCAAAGTCACTGATCAGAGTATAACAAAGCCCCTTAATGAGTATAACAAAGTCCCCTGATCGAGTATAACAAAGTCCCCTGATGGTGTATAACAAAAGTTCACTGATCGGGTATAACAAGAATGCCCTGATAGAGGTATAACAAAGTCCCTGATAAGAGTATAACAACGTCGCCTGATCGAGTATAACAAAGTCCCCTGATCGAGTAAAACAAAGTCCACTGATCGGGTATAACAAAGTGCCCTGATAGAGTATAACAAAGTCCCCTGATAGAGTATAACAAAGCCCCTCATCGTGTATAACAAAGTCACCTGACCGAGTATAACAAAGCCCCCTGAACGAGGATAACAAAGATCCCTAATCGAGTATAACAAAGTCCCCTGATAGAGTATAACAAACTTCCCTGATCGAATATAGCAAAGTCCACTGATCGAATATAACAAAGATCCCTGATCGAGTATAACAAAGTCCCCTGATCGAGTATAACAAAGTCCCTGATCGAGTATAACAAAGTCCCTGATCGAGTACAACCAGCCCCTGATCCCGAGTACAACAAGGTTCCTGATCAGTATAAAAGTCCCCTCATCGAGAGTATAACAAGGCCCTCATCAAGAATAACAAAGTCCCTTATCGAGTATGAAAGGCCTCTGATCCCATTATAACAAAGGCCCTGGTCGAGTATATAACAAAGTCCCTGATCGAGTAAAACAAAGTCCCTGATCGAGTATAACAAAATCCCTGATCAGTATAACAAAGCCCCTGATCCCGAGGTAGCAAAGTCCCTGATTGAGTAAAACAAGGTCACCTGATCAGAGTAAAACAAAGTCCCACAGATCAAAGTATAACAAAGTCATCTGATAGAGAGTAAAACAAAGTCCCCTGATCGAGTATAACAAAGTTCCCTGATTGAGTAAAACAAGGTCACCTAATCGAGTAAAACAAAGTCCCCAGATCAAAGTATAACAAAGTCATCTGATAGAGTAACACAAAGGCCCCTCAACGAGCATAACAAAGTCCCCTGATCGAGTATAACAAAGTCCCTTGATCAAGTATAACAAAGCACCCTCATCGAGTATAACAAAGTCCCCTTATCGAGTATAACAAATTTCCCTGATCGAGTATAACAATGGCCCTTATCAGTATAACAAAGGCCCTTGATCGAGTACAACAAAGCCCCTTCATCGAGTATAACAAAGTCCTCTAATCGAGTATAACAAAGTCCCCCGATCGAGTATAACAAAGGCCCCTGATCGAGTATAACAAAGTCCCCTGATTGTGTATAACAAAGTCCCCTGATCGAGTATAACAAAGGCCCCTAATCGAGTATAACAAAGGGTCCTCATCGAGTATAGCAAAGTCCCCTGATCGAGTATATTAAAGTCCCCTGATCGAGTATAACAAAGTCCAATGATCTGCCCTGATCAACTATAACAAAGTCCCCTAATCCAGTATAACAAAGGCCCCTCATCGAGTACAACAGAGGCCCCTGATCGAGTATAACAAAGTCCGCTGATCAAGTATAACAAAGCCCCTTAATGGAGTATAACAAAGTCCCCTGATCGAGTATAACAAAGTCCCCTGATGGTGTATAACAAAGTCCTCTGATCGAGTATCACAACGTCGCCTGATCGAGTATAACAAAGTCCCCTGATCGAGTAAAACAAAGTCCACTGATCGGGTATAACAAAGTGCCCTGATAGAGTATAACAAAGTCCCCTGATAGAGTATAACAAAGCCCCTCATCGAGTATAACAAAGTCACCTGACCGAGTATAACAAAGCCCCCTGAACGAGGATAACAAAGATCCCTAATCGAGTATAACAAAGTCCCCTGATAGAGTATAACAAACTTCCCTGATCGAATATAGCAAAGTCCACTGATCGAGTATAACAAAGATCCCTGATCGAGTATAACAAAGTCCCCTGATCGAGTATAACAAAGTCCCCTGATCGAGTATAACAAAGTCCCCTGATCGAGTACAACAAAGCCCCCTGATCGAGTACAACAAGGTTCCCTGATCGTGTATAACAAAGTCCCCTGATCGAGTATAACAAAGGCTTCTCATCGAGTATAACAAAGTCCCCTCATCGAGTATAACAACGTCCCCTGATCGAGTATAAAAAGTCCCCTCATCGAGTATAACAAAGGCCCTCATCAAGAATAACAAAGTCCCCTTATCGAGTATGAAAAAGGCCTCTGATCCAGTATAACAAAGGCCCCTGGTCGAGTATAACAAAGTCCCCTGATCGAGTAAAACAAAGTCCCCTGATCGAGTATAACAAAATCCCCTGATCGAGTATAACAAAGCCCCCTGATCGAGTATAACAAAGTCCCCTGATTGAGTAAAACAAGGTCACCTGATCGAGTAAAACAAAGTCCCCAGATCAAAGTATAACAAAGTCATCTGATAGAGTAAAACAAAGGCCCCTCAACGAGCATAACAAAGTCCCCTGATCGAGTATAACAAAGTCCCCTGATCAAGTATAACAGGTCTGATTGAGTAAACAAGGTCACCTGATCAGGTAAAACAAAGGCCCCTCATCGAGTATAACAAAAGTCCCTGATCGAGAGTATAACCACAAGTCCCTGATCCCGGGTATAACAAAACCCCTCATCGATTATAACAAAAGTCCTTATCGAGTATAACAAATTTCCTGATCGAGTATAACAATGGCCCTTATCAAGTATAACAAAGGCCCTTGATCGAGTACAACAAAGCCCCTTCATCGAGTATAACAAAGTCCTCTAATCGAGTATAACAAAGTCCCCCGATCGAGTATAACAAAGGCCCCTGATCGAGTATAACAAAGTCCCCTGATTGTGTATAACAAAGTCCCCTGATCGAGTATAACAAAGGCCCCTAATCGAGTATAACAAAGGGTCCTCATCGAGTATAGCAAAGTCCCCTGATCGAGTATATTAAAGTCCCCTGATCGAGTATAACAAAGTCCAATGATCTGCCCTGATCAACTATAACAAAGTCCCCTAATCCAGTATAACAAAGGCCCCTCATCGAGTACAACAGAGGCCCCTGATCGAGTATAACAAAGTCCGCTGATCAAGTATAACAAAGCCCCTTAATGGAGTATAACAAAGTCCCCTGATCGAGTATAACAAAGTCCCCTGATGGTGTATAACAAAGTCCTCTGATCGAGTATCACAACGTCGCCTGATCGAGTATAACAAAGTCCCCTGATCGAGTAAAACAAAGTCCACTGATCGGGTATAACAAAGTGCCCTGATAGAGTATAACAAAGTCCCCTGATAGAGTATAACAAAGCCCCTCATCGAGTATAACAAAGTCACCTGACCGAGTATAACAAAGCCCCCTGAACGAGGATAACAAAGATCCCTAATCGAGTATAACAAAGTCCCCTGATAGAGTATAACAAACTTCCCTGATCGAATATAGCAAAGTCCACTGATCGAGTATAACAAAGATCCCTGATCGAGTATAACAAAGTCCCCTGATCGAGTATAACAAAGTAACCTGATCGAGTATAACAAAGTCCCCTGATCGAGTATAACAACAACAAAGCCCCCTGATCGAGTACAACAAGGTTCCCTGATCGAGTATAACAAAGTCCCCTGATCGAGTATAACAAAGGCTCATCATCGAGTATAACAAAGTCCCCTTATCGAGTATAACAATGTCCCCTCATCGAGTATAAAAAGTCCCCTCATCGAGTATAACAAAGGCCCCTCATCAAGAATAACCTTAGTCCCCTTATCGAGTATGACAAAGGCCCCTGATCCAGTAGAACAAAGGCCCCTGGTCGAGTATAACAAAGTCCCCTGATCAGGTAAAACAAAGTCCCCTGATCGAGTATAACAAATCCCTGATCAGAGTATAACAAAGCCCCTGATCGAGTATAACAAAAGTCCCTGATTGGGTAAAACAAAGAGTCACCTGATCGAGTAAAACAACGTCCCCTGATCGAGTATAACAAAGTCCCCTGATAGAGTAAAACAAAGTCCCTTGATTGTGTATAACAAAGTCCCCTGATCGAGTATAACCTAGGCCCCTCATCGAGTATAGCAAAGTCCCCTGATCGAGTATATTAAAGTCCCCTGATCGAGTATAACAAAGTCCACTGATCTGCCCTCATCAACTATAACGAAGTCCCCTAATCGAGTATAACAAAGCCCCTTGATCGAGTAAAACAAAGTCCACTGATCGGGTATAACAAAGTCCCCTGATCGAGTATAACAAAGTCCCCTAATCGAGTATAACAAAGCCCCTCATCGAGTATAACAAAGTCACCTGACCGAGTATAACAAAATCCCCTGATCGAGTATAACAAAGCCCCCTGATCGAGTATAACAAAGTCCCCTGATTGAGTAAAACAAGGTCACCTGATCGAGTAAAACAAAGTCCCCAGATCAAAGTATAACAAAGTCATCTGATAGAGTAAAAAAAAGGCCCCTCAACGAGCATAACAAAGTCCCCTGATCGAGTATAACAAAGTTCCCTGATTGAGTAAAACAAGGTCACCTGATCGAGTAAAACAAAGTCCCCAGATCAAAGTATAACAAAGTCATCTGATAGAGTAAAACAAAGGCCCCTCAACGAGCATAACAAAGTCCCCTGATCGAGTATAACAAAGTCCCCTGATCAAGTATATCAAAGCACCCTCATCGAGTATAACAAAGTCCCCTTATCGAGTAAAACAAATTTCCCTGATCGAGTATAATAATGGCCCCTTATCGAGTATAACAAAGGCCCTTGATCGAGTACAACAAAGCCCCTTCATCGAGTATAACAAAGTCCTCTGATCGAGTATAACAAAGTCCCCCGATCGAGTATAACAAAGGCCCCTGATCGAGTATAACAAAGGCCCATGGGCGAGTATAAGAAAGTCCCCTGATCGAGTATAACAAAGTCCCCTAGTAGAGTAAAACAAAGGCCCCTCATCGAGTATAACAAAGCCACTTGATCGAGCATAACAAAGTCCCCTGATCGAGTATAACAAAGACCCTGATCAAACATAAAACAAGGGCCCTCATCGAGTATGGAGTCCCTGATCGAGTATAACAAAGTCCCCTCATCGAGTTTAACAAAGGCCCCTCATCGAGTATTACAAAGTCCCCTGATCGAGTATAACAAAGTCCACTGATCGAGTATAACAAAGCCCCTTTATCGAGTATAACAAAGTCCCCTGATCGAGCATAACAAAGTCCTCTAATCGAGTATAACAAAGTCCTCTAGTAGAGTAAAACAAAGGCCCCTCATCGAGTATAACAAAGCCACTTGATCGAGCATAACAAAGTCCCCTGATCGAGTATAACAAAGTCCCCTGATCAAACATAACAAAGGCCCCTCATCGAGTATAACAAAGCCCCCTGATCGAGTATAACAATGGCCCCTTATCGAGTATAACAAGGCCCCTCATCGAGTACAACAAAGCCCCCTGATCGAGTACAACAAAGTACTCTGATCGAGTATAACAAAGTCCCCTGATCGAGTATAACAAAGGCTCCTCATCGAGTATAACAAAGGCCCCTCATCAAGAATAACAAAGTCCCCTTATCGAGTATGACAATGGCCCCTGATCCAGTATAACAAAGGCCCCTGGTCGAGTATAACAAAGTCCCCTGATCGAGTAAAACAAAGTCCCCTGATCGAGTATAACAAAATCACCTGATCGAGTATAACAAAGGCCCCTGATCGAGTATAACAAAGTCCCCTGATTGAGTAAAACAAGGTCACCTGATCGAGTAAAACAAAGTCCCCAGATCAAAGTATAACAAAGTCATCTGATAGAGTAAAACAAAGGCCCCTCAACGAGCATAACAAAGTCCCCTGATCGAGTATAACAAAGTTCCCTGATTGAGTAAAACAAGGTCACCTGATCGAGTAAAACAAAGTCCCCAGATCAAAGTATAACAAAGTCATCTGATAGAGTAAAACAAAGGCCCCTCAACGAGCATAACAAAGTCCCCTGATCGAGTATAACAAAGTCCCCTGATCAAGTATAACAAAGCACCATCATCGAGTATAACAAAGTCCCCTTATCGAGTATAACAAATTTCCCTGATCGAGTATAACAATGGCCCCTTATCGAGTATAACAAAGGCCCTTGATCGAGTACAACAAAGCCCCTTCATCGAGTATAACAAAGTCCTCTGATCGAGTATAACAAAGTCCCCCGATCTAGTATAACAAAGGCCCCTGATCGAGTATAACAAAGGTCCCTGGTCGAGTATAACAAAGTCCCCTGATCGAGTATAACAAAGGCCCCGAATCGAGTATAACAAAGGCCCCTCATCGAGTATAGCAAAGTCCCCTGATCGAGTATATTAAAGTCCCCTGATCGAGTATAACAAAGTCCAATGATCTGCCCTGATCAACTATAACAAAGTACCCTGATCGAGTATAACAAAGGTCTTCATCGAGTACAACAGAAAGGCCCCTGACCGAGTATAACAAAGTCCCTGATCATGGCAATAAAGCCCTTAATCGAGTATAACAGAGTCCCTGATCGAGTATAACAAAGTCCCCTGATCGTGTATAACAAAGTCGCCTGATCGAGTATAAAGTGATCGAGTAAAACAAAGTCCACTGAACGGGTATAAAAAGTCCTTTGATCGAGTATAACAAAGTCCCCTAATCGAGTATAACAAAGCTCCCTCATCGAAAATAACAAAGTCCCCTCATCGAGTATAACAAAGTCGCCTGATCGAGTATAACAAAGTCCCCTGATCGAGTAAAACAAAGTCCACTGAACGGGTATAAAAAAGTCCTTTGATCGAGTATAACAAAGTCCCCTAATCGAGTATAACAAAGCCCCCTCATCGAAAATAACAAAGTCCCCTGATCGAGTATAACAAAGTCGCCTGATCGAGTATAACAAAGTCCCCTGATCGAGTAAAACAAAGTCCCCTGATCAAATATAACAAAGTCCCTTAATCGAGTATAACAAAGTTCCCTGATCGAGTATAACAAAGCCCCCTGAACGAGTATAACAAAGATCCCTGATCGAGTATAACAAAGTCCCCTGATAGAGTATAACAAAGCCCCTCATCGAGTATAACGAAGTCACCTGACCGAGTATAACAAAGCCCCCTGAACGAGTATAACAAAGATCCCTGATCGAGTATAACAAAGTGCCCTGATAGAGTATAACAAAGTCCTCTGATAGAGTATAACAAAGCCCCTCATCGAGTATAACAAAGTCACCTGACCGAGTATAACAAAGCCCCCTGAACGAGGATAACAAAGATCCCTGATCGAGTATAACAAAGTCACCTGATAGAGTATAACAAACTTCCCTGATCGAAAATAGCAAAGTCAACTGATCGAGTATAACAAAGATCCCTGATCGAGTATAACAATGTCCCCTGATCGAGTATAACAAAGCCCCCTGATCGAGTATAACAAAGTCCCCTGATCGAGTATAACAAAGGCTCCTCATCGAGTATAACAAAGGCCCCTCATCGAGTATAACAAAGTCCCCTGATCGAGTATAACAAAGTCCCCTGATCGAGTATAACAAAGGTCCCTCATCGAGTATAACAAAGTCCCCTGATCGAGTATAATAACGTCCCCTGATCGAGTAGAACAAAGTCCCCTGATCGAGTATAACAAAGTCCCCTTATCGAGTACAACAAAGTCCCCTGATCGAGTATAACAAAGCCCCCTCATCGAGTATAACAAAGCCCCCTCATCGAGTATAACAAAGCCCCCTCATCGAGTATAACAAAGGCTCCTGTTCGAGTATAACAAAGGCCCCTGATTGAGTATAACAAAGTCCCCTTATCGAGTATAACAAAGTCCACCTTATCGAGTAAAACAAATACCCCTGATCGAGTGTAACAAAGTCCCCTGATCGAGTATAACAGAGGCCCCTCATCGAGTATAACAAAGTCCCCTGATCGAGCATAACAAAGTCCTCTAATCGATTATAACAAAGGCCCCTTATCGAGTATAACACACGCCCCTGATCGAGTACAACAAAGGACCCTGATCGAGTACAACAAAGGCCCCTGGTCGAGTATAACAAAGTCCCCTGATCGAGTATAACAAAGTCCCCTAGTAGAATAAAACAAAGGCCCCTCATCGAGTATAACAAAGCCACTTGATCGAGCATAACAAAGTCCCCTGATCCAGTATAACAAAGTCCCCTCATCAAGTATAACAAAGCCCCCTCATCGACTATAAAAAAGTCCCCTTATCGAGTATAACAAAGTCCCCTGATTGAGTATAACAAAGTCCCCTAATCGAGTATAACAAAGGCCCCTCATCGAGTATAACAAAGTCCCCTCATCGAGTATAACAAAGGCCCCTCATCGAGTATAGCAAAGTCCCCTGATCGAGTATATTAAAGTCTACTGATCGAGTATAACAAAGGCCCCTCATCGAGTATAGCAGAGTCCCCTCATCGAGTAAAAGAATGTCTCGATCGAAAGTAGTATAACAAAGTCCCCTGATCGAAAGTATAACAAAGTCCTCAACGAGTAACAAAGACCCTTGAACGTGTAAAACAAAGATCCTTGATCGAGTATAACAAAGTCCCCGAATCAAGTATAACAAAGCCCCACCGAGTATAACAAAGTTCTCATCGAAAGTATAACAAAAGCCCTGATCGAGCATAACAAAGTCCCGATCAAGTATACAAAGCTCTGACGCAGAACAAAGCTCTTGACCGAGATAACAAAGATCCGTGGACGTATAACAAAGTCCCTGATAGAGTATAACAAACTTCCTGATCCAATATAGCAAAGTTCAATTGATCGAGTATAACAAAGATCCCTGATCGAGTATAACAAAGTCCCCTGATAGAGTATAACGTCCCCCGATCGAGAGTATATCAAAGTCCCCTGATAGAGTATAACAAACTTCTTGATCGAATATAGCAAAGTCCATTGATCGAGTATAACAAAGATCCCTGATCGAGTATAACAAAGTCCCCTGATAGAGTATAATAAAGTCCCCTGATCGAGTATAACAAAGTCCCCTGATAGAGTATAACAAACTTCCCTGATCGAATATAGCAAATTCCACTGATCGAGTATAACAAAGATCCCTGATCGAGTATAACAAAGTCCCCTGATAGAGTTTAATAACGTCCCCTGATCGAGTATAACAAAGCCCCCTCATCGAGTATAACAAAGGCCCCTCATCGAGTACAGCAAAGGCCCCTCATCGAGTATAACAAAGTCCCCTCATCAAGAATAACAAAGCCTCATCGTATAACAAAAATCTCCCTGACGAGTATAACAAAGTCCCTGATCGAAAGTATAACAAAGGCCCCTTTATCGAGTATAAATAAATTCTGATCGAGTGTAAAAGGCTCCTCATCGAGTATAACAAAGGCCCTGATCGAGTATAAACAGCAACCTGTAATCAAACATAACAAAGCCTCATCGAGTATTGCAAAGTCCAATGATCGAGTATATTAAAGTCCCCTGATCGAGTATAACAAAGTCCACTGATCGAGTATAACAAAGACCCCTGATCTAGTATAACAAAGCCCCCTGATCGAGCATAACAAAGCCCCCTAATCGAGTATAACAAAGGCCCTCATCAAGTACAACAAAGTCCCCTGATCGAGTATAACAAAGTCCCCTGATTGAGCATAACAAAGGCCCCTTATCGAGTATAACAAAGTCCCCTGATCGAGTGTAACACAGGCTCCTCATCGAAGATAACAAAGTCCCCTGATCGAGTATAACAAAGTCCCCCGATCGAGTATAACAAAGGCCCTCATCGAGTATAACAAAGTCCCCTGATTGAGTATAACAACGTCCACTGATCGAGTATAACAAAGCCCCTTGATCGAGCATAACAAAGTTCCCTGATCGAGTATAATAACGTCCCCTGATCGAGTATAACAAAGGCCCCTGATCGAGTATAAGAAAGTCCCTCAATCGAGTATAACAAAGGCCCCTCATCAAGTACAACAAAGTCCCTTGATCGTGTATAACAAAGTCCCCTGATCGAGTATAACAAAGGCCCCTTATCGAGTATAACAAAGTCCCCTGATCGAGTGTAACAAAGGCTCCTCATCGAGTATAACAAAGTCCCCTGATCGAGTATAACAAAGTCCCCCGATCGAGTATAACAAAGGCCCTCATCGAGTATAACAAAGTCCCCTGATTGAGTAAAACAAAGGCCCCTAATCGAGTATAACAAAGTCCTGGATCAAGAATAACAAAGAACCCTGATCGAAAGTATAACAAAGTCCCTAGATCCAGTATATAACAAAAGTCATCTGATAGAGTAAACAAAGGCCCCTGATCGAGTATAACAAAGTCCACTGATCGAGTATAACAAAGTCCCTAGTAGAGTAAAACAGCGCCCCTCATCGAGTATAACAAAGCCACTGATCGAGCATAACAAAAGTCCCTGATCGGCGAGCAAGGAAAGTCCCTCATCAAGTATAAATAAAGCCCTCATCGAGTATAACAAAGTCCCCTTATCGAGTATAACAAAGTCCCTGATTGAGTATAACAAAGTCCCCTAATCGAGTATAACAGCGCCTCATCGAGTATAGCAAAGTCCCCTGATCGAGTATATTAAAGTCTACTGATCGAGTATAACAAAGGCCCCTCATCGAGTATAGCAAAGTCCCCCATCGAGTAAAAGAATGTCTCCTGATCGAGTATAACAAAGTCCCCTGATCGAGTATAACAAAGTCCCCTCAACGAGTATAACAAAGACCCCTGAACGTGTAAAACAAAGATCCCTGATCGAGTATAACAAAGTCCCCGAATCAAGTATAACAAAGCCCCCCTAATCGAGTATAACAAAGCTCCCTCATCGAGTATAACAAAAGCCCCTGATCGAGCATAACAAAGTCCCGTGATCAAGTATAACAAAGCCCCCTGATCGAGTAGAACAAAGCTCCCTGACCGAGGATAACAAAGATCCGTGATCGTGTATAACAAAGTCCCCTGATAGAGTATAACAAACTTCCCTGATCGAATATAGCAAAGTCCACTGATCGAGTATAACAAAGATCCCTGATCGAGTATAACAAAGTCCCCTGATAGAGTATAATAACGTCCCCTGATCGAGTATAACAAAGTCCCCTGATAGAGTATAACAAACTTCCCTGATCGAATATAGCAAAGTCCACTGATCGAGTATAACAAAGATCCCTGATCGAGTATAACAAAGTCCCCTGATAGAGTATAATAAAGTCCCCTGATCGAGTATAACAAAGTCCCCTGATAGAGTATAACAAACTTCCCTGATCGAATATAGCAAATTCCACTGATCGAGTATAACAAAGATCCCTGATCGAGTATAACAAAGTCCCCTGATAGAGTATAATAACGTCCCCTGATCGAGTATAACAAAGCCCCCTCATCGAGTATAACAAAGGCCCCTCATCGAGTACAGCAAAGGCCCCTCATCGAGTATAACAAAGTCCCCTCATCGAGAATAACAAAGCCCCTCATCGTGTATAACAAAATCCCCTGATCGAGTATAACAAAGTCCCCTGAGCATGTATAACAAAGTCCCCTGATCGAGTATAACAAAGGCCCCTTATCGAGTATAACAAATTCCCCTGATCGAGTGTAAAAAAGGCTCCTCATCGAGTATAACAAAGGCCCCTGATCGAGTATAACAAAGTAACCTAATCAAACATAACAAAGCCCCCTCATCGAGTATTGCAAAGTCCAATGATCGAGTATATTAAAGTCCCCTGATCGAGTATAACAAAGTCCACTGATCGAGTATAACAAAGACCCCTGATCTAGTATAACAAAGCCCCCTGATCGAGCATAACAAAGCCCCCTAATCGAGTATAACAAAGGCCCTCATCAAGTACAACAAAGTCCCCTGATCGAGTATAACAAAGTCCCCTGATTGAGTATAACAAAGGCCCCTTATCGAGTATAACAAAGTCCCCTGATCGAGTGTAACACAGGCTCCTCATCGAAGATAACAAAGTCCCCTGATCGAGTATAACAAGTATAACAAAGGCCCTCATCGAGTATAACAAAGTCCCCTGATTGAGTAAAACAAAGGCCCCTAGTCGAGTATAACAATAGTCCCCTGATCAAGAATAACAAAGAACCCTGATCGAGTATAACAAAGACCCCTGATCAAGTATAACAAAGCCCCCTCATCGAGTATAACAAAGCCCCCTAATCGAGTATAACAAAGGCCCCTCATCAAGTACAACAAAGTCCCATGATCGAGTATAACAAAGTCCCCTTATTGAGTATAACAAAGGCCCCTTATCGAGTATAACAAAGTCCCCTGATCGAGTGTAACAAAGGCTCCTCATCGAGTATAACAAAGTCCCCTGATCGAGTATAACAAAGTCCCCCGATCGAGTATAACAAAGGCCCTCATCGCGTATAACAAAGTCCCCTGATTGAGTAAAACAAAGGCCCCTAGTCGAGTATAACAAAGTCTCCTGATCAAGAATAACAAAGAACCCTGATCGAGTATAACAAAGTCCCTAGATCCAGTATAACAAAGTCATCTGATAGAGTAAAACAAAGGCCCCTGATCGAGTATAACAAAGTCCACTGATCGAGTAAAACAAAGCCTCTTGATCGAGCATAACAAAGTCCCCTGATCGAGTATAACAAAGTCCACTGATCGAGTATAACAAAGTCCACTGATCGAGTAAAACAAAGCCCCTTGATCGAGCATAACAAAGTCCCCTGATCGAGTATAACAAAGTCCCCTGATCAAACATAACAAAGGCCCCTCATCGAGTATAACAAAGTCCCCTGATCGAGTATAACAATGGCCCCTTATCGAGTATATTAAAGTCCCCTGATCGAGAATAACAAAGTCCACTGATCGAGTATAACAAAGACCCCTAATCAAGTATAACAAAGCCCCCTCATCGAGTATAACAAAGCCCCCTGATCGAGTATAACAAAGGCCCCTCATCAAGTACAACAAAGTCCCCTGATCGAGTATAACAAAGTCCCCTGATTGAGTATAACAAAGGCCCCTTATCGAGTATAACAAAGTCCCCTGATCGAGTGTAACAAAGGCTCCTCATCGAGTATAACAATGTCCCCTGATCGAGTATAACAAAGTCCCCCGATCGAGTATAACAAAGGCCCTCATCGAGTATAACAAAGTCCCCGGATTGAGTAATACAAAGGCCCCTAGTCGAGTATAACAAAGTCCCCTGATCAAGAATAACAAAGAACCCTGATCGAGTATAACAAAGTCCCTAGATCCAGTATAACAAAGTCATCTGATAGAGTAAAAGAAAGGCCCCTCATCGAGTATAACAAAGTCCCCTGATCGAGTATAACAAAGTCCACTGATCGAGTATAACAAAGCCCCTTGATCGAGCATAACAAAGTCCCCTGATCGAGTATAACAAAGTCCCCTGATCAAACATAACAAAGGCCCCTCATCGAGTATAACAAAGTCTCCTGATCGAGTATAACAATGGCCCCTTATCGAGTATAACAAGGCCCCTCATCGAGTACAACAAAGCCCCCTGATTGAGTACAACAAAGTCCCCTGATCGAGTATAACAAAGTCCCCTGATCGAGTATATCAAAGGCCCCTCCTCGAGTATAACAAAGTCCCCTTATCGAGTATAATAACGTCACCTGATCGAGTATAACAAATTCCCCTGATCGAGTATAAAAAAGTCCCCTGATCGAGTGTAACAAAGTCTCCTGATCGAGTATAACAAAGGCCCCTCATCGAGTATAACAAAGTCCCCTGATCGAGTATAATAACGTCCCCTGATCGAGAGGCAACAAAGGCCCCTGATCATATAAGAAAGTCCCCGATCGAGTATAACAAAGTCCCTGATCGAGAGCATCGAAGGCCCCCACCGAGTATATAACAAAGTCCCTGATTGAGACAACAAAGTCCCCTGATCGAGTATAACAGCGTCCTTGATCGAGTATAACAAAGTACCCTGATCGAGTATAACAAAGGCCCCTCATCGAGTCTAACAAAGCCCCCTAGTCGAGTATATAACAGCCCTGATCGAGTATAACAAAGGCCCTCGATCGAGTATAACAAAGGCCCCTGATCTAGTATACCAAAGGCCCCTGATCGAGTAAAACAAAGCCCCCTGATCGAGTATAACAAAGCCCCCTGATCGAGTATAATAAAGGCCCCTGATCGAGTATAACAAAGGGCCCTGATCTAGTATACCAAAGGCCCCTGATCGAGTATAACAAAGTCCCCTGATCGAGTATAACAAATGCCCCTTAACGAGTAAAACAAAGACCCCTGATCGAGTATAACAAAGTCCCCTGATCGAGTATATCAAAGACCCCTGATCGAGTATAACAACGTCCCCTGATAGAGTATAACAAAGCCCCATGATCGATTATAGCAAAGTCCCCTGATCGAGTATATTAAAGTCCCCTGATCGAGTATAACAAAGTCCACTGATCAAGTATAAAAAGATCCCTCATCGAGTATAAGAAAGTCTCCTGATCGAGAATAACAAAGTCCCCTCATCGAGTATAACAAAGTCACCTGAACGAATATAACAAAGCCCCCTGAACGAGTATAACTAAGCCCCCTGAACGAGTATAACTAAGATACCTGATCGAGTATAACAAAGTGCCCTGATAGAGTATAACAAAGTTCCCTGATCGAGTATAACAAAGCCCACTGATCGAGAATAACAAAGCCCCCTGATCGAGTATAATAACGTCCCCTGATCGAGTATAACAAAATCCCATGATCGAGTGTAACAAAGTCCCCTGATCGAGTGTAACAAAGTCCCCAGATCGAGTATAACAAAGGCCCCTCATCGAGTATAACAAAGTCCCCTGATCGAGTATAACAAAGTCCCCTCATCAAGTATAACAAAGGCCCCTCATCGAGTATAAAAAAGTCTCCTGATCGAGTATTATAACGTCCACTGATCGAGTATAACAAAGTCCCCTGATCGAGTATAACAAAGTCCCCTGATCGAGTATAAGAAAGGCCCCTCATCGAGTATAACAAAGTCCCCTCATCGAGTATAATAACGTCCCCTAATCGAGTATAACAAAGTCCACTCATCGAGTTTAACAAAGGCCCCTCATCGAGTAAAACAAAGTCCCCTGATCGAGTATAACAACGTCCCCTGATAGAGTATAACAATGCCCGCTGATCGAGTGGAGCAAAGTCCCATGATCGAGTATATTAAAGTCCCCTGATCGAGTATAACAAAGACCACTATCGAGTAAAAAAAGTCCCCTCATCGAGTATAAGAAAGTCTCCTGATCGAGAATAACAAAGTCCCCTGATCCAGTATAATAAAGTCCCCTGATCGAGTATAACAAAATCCCATGATCGAGTGTAACAAAGTCCCCTGATCGTGTATAACAAAGTCCCCTCATCGAGTATAACAAAGGCCCCTCATCGAGTATAAAAAAGTCCCCTGATCGAGTATAATAACGTCCACTGATCGAGTATAACAAAGTCCTCTGATCGAGTATAACAAAGTCCCCTGATCGAATATAAGAAAGGCCCCTCATCGAGTATAACAAAGTCCCCTCATCGAGTATAATAACGTCCCCTGATCGAGTATAACAAAGTCCACTCATCGAGTTTAACAAAGGCCCCTCATCGAGTATAACAAAGTCCCCTGATCGAGTATAACAACGTCCCCTGATAGAGTATAACAATGCCCGCTGATCGAGTAGAGCAAAGTCCCCTGATCGAGTATATTAAAGTCCCCTGATCGAGTATAACAAAGACCACTATCGAGTATAAAAAGTCCCCTCATCGAGTATAAGAAAGTCTCCTGATCGAGAATAACAAAGTCCCCTGATCGAGTATAACAAAGTCACCTGAACGAGTATAACAAAGCCCCCTGAACGAGTATAACAAAGATACCTGATCGAGTATAAAAAGTGCCCTGATAGAGTATAACAAAGTTCCCTAATCGAGTATAGCAAAGTCCAATGATCGAGTATATTAAAGTCCCCTGATCGAGTATAACAAAGTCCACTGATCGAGTATAACAAAGACCCCTGATCAAGTATAACAAAGCCCCCTGATCGAGTATAACAAAGCTACCTCATCGAGTATAACAAAAGCCCCTGATCGAGCATAACAAAGTCCCCTGATCAAGTATAACAAAGACCCCTGATCGAGTAGAACAAAGCTCCCTGAAAGAGGATAACAAAGATCCGTGATCGAGTATAACAAAGCTACCTCATCGAGTATAACAAAAGCCCCTGATCGAGCATAACAAAGTCCCCTGATCAAGTATAACAAAGTCCCCTGATAGAGTATATCAAACTTCCCTGATCGAATATAGCAAAGTCCACTGATCGAGTATAACAAAGATCCCTGATCGAGTATAACAAAGTCCCCTGATAGAGTATAATAAAGTCCCCTGATCGAGTATAACAAAGCCCCCTCATCGAGTATAACAAAGGCCCCTGATCGAGTACAGCAAAGGCCCCTCATCGAGTAAAACAAAGGCCCCTGATCGAGTATAACAAAGTCCCCTCCTCAAGAATAACAAAGCCCCTCATCGTGTATAACAAAATCCCCTCATCGAGTGTAACAAAGTCCCCTGAATCAAGTATAACAAAGTCCCCTGATCGAGTATAACAAAGGCCCCTTTTCGAGTATAACAAAGTCCCCTGATCGAGTGTAACAAAGGCTCCTCATCGAGTATAACAAAGGCCCCTGATCGAGTATAACAATGTCCTCTGATCGAGTATAACAAAGTCCCCTGATCAAACATAACAAAGCCCCCGCATCGAGTATTGCAAAGTCTAATGATCGAGTATATTAAAGTCCCCTGATCGAGCATAACAAAGTCCACTGATTGAGTATAACAAAGACCCCTGATCAAGCATAACAAAGCCCCCTGATCGAGTATTGCAAAGTCCAATGATCGAGTATATTAAAGTCCCCTGATCGAGTATAACAAAGTCCACTGATCGAGTATAACAAAGACCCCTGATCTAGTATAACAAAGTCCCCTGATCGAGTATAACAAAGCCCCCTAATCGAGTAAAACAAAGGCCCTCATCAAGTACATCAAAGTCCCCTGATCGAGTATAACAAAGTCCCCTGATTGAGTATAACAAAGGCCATTGATTGAGTATAACAAAGCCCCTTGATCGAGTGCGTAACACAGGCCTCATCGAAGATAACAAGTCCCCTGATCGAGCATAACAAAGTCCCCCTGATCGAGTATAACAAAGGCCCCTCATCGAGTATAACAAAGTCCCTGGATTGAGTAAAACAAAGGCCCCTAGTCGAGTAGCGGCAACAAAGTCTCCTGATCAAGAATAACAAAGAACCCTGATCGAGTATATAACAAAGTCCCTAGATCCAGTATAAAAGTCATCTGATAGAGTAAAACAAAGGCCCTCATCGAGTATATAACAAAGTCTCCTGATCGAGTATAACAAAGTCCACTGATCGAGTATATAACAAAGCCCTTGATCGAGCATAACAAAGTCCCCTGATCGAGTATAACAAAGTCCCCTGATCAAACATCATAACAAAGGCCTCATCGAATATAACAAAGTCCCTGATCGAGTATAAATAACGGCCCTTATCGAGTATATTAAAGTCCCCTGATCGAGTATAACAAAGTCCACTGATCGAGTATAACAAAGAGTATAACAAAGTCCCCTGATCTAGTATAACAAAGCCCCCTGATCGAGTATAACAAAGCCCCCAAATCGAGTATAACAAAGGCCCTTGATCGAGCATAACAAAGCCCCTTGATCGAGCATAACAAAGTCCCCTGATTGAGTAAAACAAAGGCCCCTAGTCGAGTATATTAAAGTCACCTGATCGAGTATAACAAAGTCCACTGATCGAGTATAACAAAGACCCCTGATCAAGTATAACAAAACCCCCTCATCGAGTATAACAAAGCCCCCTCATCGAGTATAACAAAGGCCCCTCATCAAGTACAACAAAGTCCCCTGATCGAGTATAACAAAGTCCCCTGATTGAGTATAAGAAAGGCCCCTTATCGAGTATAACAAAGTCCCCTGATCGAGTGTAACAAAGGCTCCTCATCGAGTATAACAAAGTCCCCTCATCGAGTATAACAAAGTCCCCCGATCGAGTATAACAAAGGCCCTCATCGAGTATAACAAAGTCCCCTGATTGAGTAAAACAAAGGCCCCTAGTCGAGTATAACAAAGTCCCCTGATCAAGAATAACAAAGAACCCTGATCGAGTATAACAAAGCCCCTAGATCCAGTATAACAAAGTCATCTGATAGAGTAAAACAAAGGCCCCTCATCGAGTATAACAAAGTCCCCTGATTGAGTATAACAAAGTCCACTGATCGAGTATAACAAAGCCCCTTGATCGAGCATGACAAAGTCCCCTGATCGAGTATAATAACGTCCCCTGATCGAGGAAGGTATAACAAAGGCTGATCAGGTATAAAGAAAGTCCTGATCGAGTATAACAAAAGTCCCCCGATCCGAAGGTATAACAAAGTCCCTGATTGAGTATAACAAGTCCCCTGATCGAGTATAGCAAAGGCCTGATCGAGGTATAACAAAGGACCCTGATCCGAGTATAACAAAGGCCCTTGATCGAGTATAACAATGTCCACTGAACGAGTATAACAAAGGCCCCTCATCAAGTATAACAAAGCCCCCTAATCGAGTATAACAAAGCCCCCTGATCGAGTATAACAAAGGCCCCTCATCAAGTACAACAAAGTCCCCTGATCGAGTATAACAAAGTCCCCTGATTGAGTATAACAAAGGCCCCTTATCGAGTAAAACAAAGACACCTGATCGAGTATAACAAAGTCCCCTGATCGAGTATATCAAAGTCCCCTGATCGAGTATAACAACGTCCCCTGATAGAGTATAACAAAGCCCCCTGATCGAGTATAGCAAACTCCCCTGATCGAGTATATTAAAGTCCCCTGATCGAGTATAACAAAGTCCACTGATCACGTATAAAAAGATCCCTCATCGAGTATAAGAAAGTCTCCTGATCGAGAATAACAAAGTCCCCTGATCGAGTATAAAAAGTCACCTGAACGAATATAACAAAGCCCCCTGAACGAGTATAACTAAGCCCCCTGAACGAGAATAACAAAGATACCTGATCGAGTATAACAAAGTGCCCTGATAGAGTATATCAAAGTCCCCTGATCGAGTATAACAAAGCCCACTGATCGAGTATAACAAAGCCCCCTGATCGAGTATAACAAAGTCCCCTGATCGAGTATAATAACGTCCCCTGATCCAGTATAATAAAGTCCCCTGATCGAGTATAACAAAATCCCCTGATCGAGTGTAACAAAGTCCACTGATCGAGTATAACAAAGACCCCTGATCAAGTATAACAAAGCCCCCTCATCGAGTATAACAAAGCCCCCTCATCGAGTATAACAAAGGCCCCTCATCAAGTACAACAAAGTCCCATGATCGAGTATAACAAAGTCCCCTAATTGAGTATACCAAAGGCCCCTTATCGAGTATAACAAAGTCCCCTGATCGAGTGTAACAAAGGCTCCTCATCGAGTATAACAAAGTCCCCTGATCAAGTATAACAAAGTCCCCCGATCGAGGATAACAAAGGCCCTCATCGAGTATAACAAAGTCCCCTGATTGAGTAAAACAAAGGCCCCTAGTCAAGTATAACAAAGTCCCCTGATCAAGAATAACAAAGAACCCTGATCGACTATAACAAAGTCCCTAGATCCAGTATAACAAAGTCATCTGATAGAGTAAAACAAAGGCCCCTCATCGAGTATAACAAAGTCCCCTGATCGAGTATAACAAATTCCACTGATCGAATATAACAAAGCCCCTTGATCGAGCATAACAAAGTCTCCTGATCGAGTATAACAAAGTCCCCTGATCAAACATAACAAAGGCCCCTCATCGCGTATAACAAAGTCCCCTGATCGAGTATAACAATGGCCCCTTATCGAGTATAACAAGGCCCCTCATCGAGTACAACAAAGCCCCCTGATCGAGTACAACAAAGTCCCTGATCAAGTAAAACAAAGTCCCCTGATCGAGTATAACAAAGGCCCCTCATCGAGTATAACAAAGTCCCCTTATCGAGTATAATAACGTCACCTGATCGAGTATAACAAATTCCCCTGATCGAGTACAAAAAAGTCCCCTGATCGAGTGTAACACAGTCTCCTGATCGAGTATAACAAAGGCCCCTCATCGAGTATAACAAAGTCCCCTGATCTATAATAATGTCCCCTGATCGAGTATAACAAAGGCCCTTGATCGAGTTTAAAAGTCCCCATCGAGTATAACAAAGTCCCCTGATCGAGTATAACGAAAGCCCTAATCGAGTATATAACAGAAAGTCCCCTGATTGAGTATAACAAAGTCCCCTGTTCTGGAGTATAACAGAGGCTACTAATCGAGTATAACAGTACCCTTGATCGAGTATAACAAAGGCCCTGGATTGAGTATAACAAAGCTCTAATCGAGTATAACAAAGTCCCCTGATCGAGTATATAAACAAAGTTTCGATCGAGTATATAATAAAGCGCCCTGATCGAGTATAACAGCGTCTTTGATCGAGTATATCAAAGTCCCCTGATCGAGTATACCAACGTCCCCTGATAGAGTATAACAAAGCCCCCTGATCGAGTATAGCAAAGTCCCCTGATCGAGTATATTAAAGTCCCCTGATCGAGTATAACAAAGTCCACTGATCAAGTATAAAAAGATCCCTCATCGAGTATAAGAAAGTCTCCTGATCGAGAATAACAAAGTCCCCTAATCGAGTATAACAAAGTCACCTGAACGAGTATAACAAAGCCCCCTGAACGAGAATAACTAACCCCCCTGAACGAGTATAACAAAGATACCTGATCGAGTATAACAAAGTGCCCTGATAGAGTATAACAAAGTCCCCTGATCGAGTATAACAAAGCCCACTGATCGAGAATAACAAAGCCCCCTGATCGAGTATAATAACGTCCCCTGATCCAGTATAATAAAGTCCCCTGATCGAGTATAACAAAATCCCATGATCGAGTGTAACAAAGTCCCCTGATCGAGTGTAACAAAGTCCCCTGATCGAGTATAACAAAGGCCCCTCATCGAGTATAACAAAGTCCCCTGATCGAGTATAACAAAGTCCCCTCATCGAGTATAACAAAGGCCTCTCATCGAGTATAAAAAAGTCCCCTGATCGAGTATAATAACGTCCACTGATCGAGTATAACAAAGTCCCCTGATCGAGTAAAACAAAGTCCCCTCATCGAGTATAAGAAAGGCCCCTCATCGAGTATAACAAAGTCCCCTCATCGAGTATAATAACGTCCCCTCATCGAGTATAACAAAGTCCACTCATCGAGTTTAACAAAGGCCCCTCATCGAGTATAACAAAGTCCCCTGATCGAGTATAACAACGTCCCCTGATAGAGTATAACAATGCCCGCTGATCGAGTAGAGCAAAGTCCCCTGATCGAGTATATTAAAGTCCCCTGATCGAGTATAACAAAGACCACTATCGAGAATAAAAAGTCCCCTCATCGAGTATAAGAAAGTCTCCTGATCGAGAATAACAAGGTCCCCTGATCGAGTATAACAAGGTCACCTGAACGAGTATAACAAAAACCCCTGAACGAGGATAAAAAAGATACCTGATCGAGTATAAAAAGTGCCCTGATAGAGTATAACAAAGTTCCCTGATCGAGTATAGCAAAGTCCAATGATCGAGTATATTAAAGTCCCCTGATCGAGTATAACAAAGTCCACTGATCGAGTATAACAAAGACCCCTGATCAAGTATAACAAAGCCCCCTGATCGAGTATAACAAAGCTCCCTCATCGAGTATAATAAAAGCCCCTGATCGAGCATAAGAAAGTCCCCTGATCAAGTATAACAAAGACCCCTGATCGAGTAGAACAAAGCTCCCTGAACGAGGATAACAAAGATCCGTGATCGAGTATAACAAAGTCCCCTGATAGAGTATAACAAACGTCCCTCATCGAATATAGCAAAGTCCACTGATCGAGTATAACAAAGATCCCGGATCGAGTAAAGGCAGTAAAGGCCCTCATCGAGTAAAAAAACAAAGGCCCCTGATCGAGTATAACAAAGTCCCTTCAAGAATAACAAAGCCTCATCGTGTATAACAAAAACTTCATCGAGTGTAACAAAGTCCCCTGACTGCTATAACAAAGTCCCCATCGAGTATAACAAAGGCCTTATCGAGTATAACAAAGTCCCTGACTGATTGTAAAAATAAGCAATTCTCATCGATTATAAATAAAGCCCTGATCGAGAGCAATAAAGTCCTCGATTTGAGTATAACAAAACCCTGATCAAACATATAACAAAGCCCTCATCGAGTATTGAAAAGTCCCAAATGATCGAGTATTAAAGTCCCCTGATCGAGTATAACAAAGTCCACTGATCGTATATAACAAAGACCCCTGATCAAGTATAACAAAGCGCCCTCATCGAGTATAACAAAGCCCCCTAATCGAGTATAACAAAGGATCTCATCAAGTACAACAAAGTCCCCTGATCGAGTATAACAAAGTCCCCTGATTGAGTATAACAAAGGCCCCTTATCGAGTATAAAAAAGTCCCCTGATCGAGTGTAACAAAGGCTCCTCATCGAGGATAACAAAGTCCCCTGATCGAGTATAACAAAGTCCCTCGATCGAGCATAACAAAGGCCCTCATCGAGTATAACAAAGTCCCCTGTTTGAGTAAAACAAAGGCCCCTAGTCGAGTATAACAAAGTCCCCTGATCAAGAATATCAAAGAACCCTGAACGAGTATAACAAAGTCTCTAGATCCAGAATAACAAAGTCATCTGATAGAGTAAAACAAAGGCCCCTCATCGAGTATAACAAAGTCCCCTCATCGAGTATAACAAAGTACACTGATCGAGTATAACAAAGCCCCTTGATCGAGCATAACAAAGTCCCCTGATCGAGTATAATAAAGTCCCCTGATCAAACATAACAAAGACCCCTCCTCGAGTATAACAAAGTCTCCTGATCGAGTATAACAAAGGCCCCTTATCGAGTATAACAAAGCCCTTGATCGAGCATAACAAAGTCCCCTGATCGAGTATAACAAAGTCCCCTGATCAAACATAACAAAGGCCCCTCATCGAGTATAACAAAGTCCCCTAATCGAGTATAACAATGGCCCCTTATCGAGTATAACAAGGCCCTTCATCGAGTACAACAAAGCCCCCTGATCGAGTACAACAAAGTCCCCTGATCGAGTATAACAAAGTCCCCTGATCGAGTATAACAAAGGCCCCTCATCGATTATAACAAAGTCCCCTTATCGAGTATAATAACGTCACCTGATCGAGTATAACAAATTCCCCTGATCGAGTACAAAAAGTCCCCTGATCGAGTGTAACAAAGTCCCCTGATCGAGTATAACAAAGGCCCCTCATCGAGTATAACAAAGTCCCCTGATCGAGTATAATAACGTCCCATGATCGAGTATAACAAAGTACCCTGATCGAGTATAACAAAGGCCCTCATCGAGTATAACAGCTTCCCCTAATCGAGGTAAGCAATAAAGCCCCTGATCGATTATAACAAAGCCCCGATCGATATAACAAAGGCCCCTGATCATATATCAGCGGCCCCTTATCGAGTATACCAAAGGCCCTGATCGGAGTATAACAAAGTCCCCTGATCGAGTATAACAAAGGCCCCTTATCGAGTAAAACAAAGACCCCTGATCGAGTATAACAAAGTCCCCTGATAGAGTATAACAAAGCCCCCTGATCGAGTATAGCAAAGTCCCCTGACGAAGTATATTAAAGTCCCCTGATCGAGTATAACAAAGTCCACTGATCAAGTATAAAAAGATCCCTCATCGAGTATAAGAAATTCTCCTGATCGAGAATAACAAAGTCCCTTGATCGAGTATAACAAAGTCACCTGAACGAATATAACAAAGCCCCCTGAACGAGTATAACAAATCCCCTGATCGAGTGTAACAAAGTCCCCTGATCTAGTGTAACAAAGTCCCCTGATCGAGTATAACAAACACCCCTCATCTAGTATAACAAAGTCCCCTGATCGAGTATAACAAAGTCCCCTCATCGAGTATAACAAAGTCCCCTCATCGAGTATAACAAAGTCCCCTGATCGAGTATAATAACGTCCCCTGATCGAGTATAACAAAGTCCCCTGATCGAGTATAACAAAGTCCCCTGATCGAGTATACTGAAAAGTCCCCTGATCGAGTATAACAAAGTCCCCTGATCGAGTATAACAAAGGCCTCATCGAGTATAACAAAGGCCCCTGACGAGTATAACAAAGTCCCCTGATCGAGGATAACAAAGTCCCCTGATCGGAGTATAAGAAAGGCCTCATCGAGTATAACAAAGTCCACCTATCGAGCATAATAACGTCCCCTGATCGAGTATAACAAAGTCCCTCATCGAGTTTTAACAAAGGCCCCTCATCGAGTATAACAAAGTCCCCTGATCGAGTATAACAACGTCCCCTGATAGAGTATAACAAAGGCCGCTGATCGAGTAGAGCAAAGTCCCCTGATCGAGTATATTAAAGTCCCCTGATCGAGTATAACAAAGGCCCCTGATCGAGTATAACAAAGCCCCCTGATCGAGTATACCAAAGGCCCCTGATCGAGTATAACAAAGTCCCCTGATCGAGTATAACAAAGGCCCCTTATCGAGTAAAACAAAGACCCCTGATCGAGTATAACAAAGTCCCCTGATCGAGTATATCAAAATCCCCTGATCGAGTATAACAACGTCCATCAGATAGAGTATAACAGCGCTCCCTCATCGAGTATAACAAAGTCCCCTGATCGAGTATAATAACGTCCCCTGATCGAGTATAACAAAGGCCCCTGATCGACTATAAGAAAGTCCCTGATCGAGTATAACAAAGCCCCCTGAACGAGTATAACAAAGATACCTCATCGAGTATAAAAAGTGCCCTGATAGAGTATAAAAAAGTTCCCTAATCGAGTATAGCAAAGTCCAATGATCGAGTATATTAAAGTCCCCTGATCGAGTATAACTAAGTCCACTGATCGAGTATAACAAAGACCCCTGATCAAGTATAACAAAGCCCCCTGATCGAGTATAACAAAGCTCCCTCATGGAGTATAACAAAAGTCCCTGATCGAGTATAACAAAGTCCCCTGAACAAGTATAACAAAGACCCCTGATCGAGTAGAACAAAGCTCCCTGAACGAGGATAACAAAGATCCGTGATCGAGTATAACAAAGTCCCCTGATAGAGTATATAATAAAGCCCTGATCGAGTATGCAACAAAGCCCTCATCGATATAAATAAAGGCCCCTGATCGAGTAATACAGCAAAGGCCTCTATCGAGTAAAACAGTTCCAGATCGAGTATAACAAAAGTCCCTGATCGAGTATAACAAAGCCCCCTGAACGAGTATAACAAAAGATAATTTCATCGAGTATAAAAAGTGCCCTGATAGAGTATAACAAAGTTCCCTAATCGAGTATAGCAAAGTCCAATGATCGAGTATATTAAAGTCCCTTGATCGAGTATAACAAAGTCCACTAATCGAGTATAACAAAGACCCCTGATCAAGTATAACAAAGCCCCCTGATCGAGTATAACAAAGCTCCCTCATCGAGTATAACAAAAGCCCCTGATCGAGCATAACAAAGTCCCCTGATCAAGTATAACAAAGACCCCTGATCGAGTAGAACAAAGCTCCCTGAACGAGGATAACAAAGATCCCTGATCGAGTATAACAAAGTCCCCTGTTAGAGTATAATAAAGTCCCCTGATCGAGTATAACAAAGCCCCCTCATCGAGTATAACAAAGGCCCCTGATCGAGTACAGCAAAGGCCCCTGATCGAGTAAAACAAAGGCCCCTGATCGAGTATAACAAAGTCCCCTTCTCAAGAATAACAAAGCCCCTCATCGTGTATAACAAAATCCCCTCATCGAGTGTAACAAAGTCCCCTGATCAAGTATAACAAAGTCCCCTGATCGAGTATAACAAAGGCCCCTTATCGAGTATAACAAAGTCCCCTGATCGATTGTAACAAAGGCTCCTCATCGATTATAACAAAGGCCCCTGATCGAGTATAACAAAGTCCCCTGATCGAGTATAATGTCCCTGATCAAACATAATAAAGCCTCATCGAGTATTGCAAGTCCAATGATCGAGTATATTAAAGTCCCCGATCGAGTATAAATAAAAGTCCACTGATCGTATATAATACAAAGACCCTGATCAAGCATAACAAAGCCCTGATCGAGTATAACAAAGCCCTAATCGAGTATATAACAAAGGACCTCATCAAGTACAAATAAAGTCCCTGATCGAGGTATACAAGTCCTTTGATTGGAGAAAATAAAGGCCCTCATCGAGTATAACAAAGTCCCCTGATTGAGTAAAACAAAGGCCCCTAGTCGAGTATAACAATGTCCCCTGATCAAGAATAACAAAGAACCCTGATCGAGTATAACAAAGGCCCTCATCGAGTATAACAAAGTCACCTGATTGAGTAAAACAAAGGCCCCTAGTCGAGTATAACATAGTCTCCTGATCAAGAATAACAAAGAACCCTGATCGAGTATAACAAAGTCCCTAGATCCAGTATAACAAAGTCATCTGATAGAGTAAAACAAAGGCCCCTCATCGAGTATAACAAAGTCCCCTGATCAAGTATAACAAAGTCCACTGATCGAGTATAACAAAGCCCCTTGATCGAGCATAACAAAGTCCCCTGATCGAGTATAAAAAAGTCCCCTGATCAAACATAACAAAGGCCCCTCATCGAGTATAACAAAGTCCCCTGATCGAGTATAACAATGGCCCCTTATCGAGTATAACAAGGCCCCTCATCGAGAACAACAAAGCCCCCTGATCGAGTACAACAAAGTCCCCTGATCGAGTATAACAAAGTCCCCTGATCGAGTATAACAAATGCCCCTCATCGAGTATAACAAAGTCCCCTTATCGAGTATAATAACGTCACCTGACCGAGTATAACAAATTCCCCTGATCGAGTACAAAAAAGTCCCCTGATCGAGTGTAACAAAGTCCCCTGATCGAGTATAACAAAGGCCCCTCATCGAGTATAACAAAGTCCCCTAATCGAGTATAATAACGTCCCATGATCGAGTATAACAAAGGCCCCTGATCGAGTATAAGAAAGTCCCTGATCGAGTATAACAAAGTCCTCCGATCGAGCATAATAAAGGCCCCTAATCGAGTATAACAAAGTCCCCTGATTGAGTATAACAATGTCCCCTGATCGAGTATAACAAAGGCTTCTGATCGATTATAACAAAGTACCCTGGTCGAGTATAACAAAGGCCCCTCATCGAGTATAACAAAGCCCCCTAATCGAGTATAACAGAGCCCCCTGATCGAGTATAACAAAGCCCCCTGATCGAGTAATAAAGGACCCTGATCGAGTATAACAAAGGCCCCTGATCGAGTATACCAAAGGCCCCTGATCGAGTATAACAAAGTCCCCCTGATCGAGTATAACAAAGGCCCCTTATCGAGTAAAACAAAGACCCCTGATCGAGTATAACAAAGTCCCCTGATCGAGTATATCAAAGTCCCCTGATCGAGTATAACAACGTCCCCTGATAGAGTATAACAAAGCCCCCTGATCGAGTATAGCAAAGTCCCCTGATCGAGTATATTAAAGTCCCCTGATCGAGTATAACAAAGTCCACTGATCAAGTATAAAAAGATCCCTCATCGAGTATAAGAAAGTCTCCTGATCGAGAATAACAAAGTCCCCTGATCGAGTATAACAAAGTCACCTAAACGAATATAACAAAGCCACCTGAACGAGTATAACTAAGCCCCCTGAACGAGTATAACAAAGATACCTGATCGAGTATAACAAAGTGCCCTGATAGAGTATAACAAAGTCCCCTGATCGAGTATAACAAAGCCCACTGATCGAGTAAAACAAAGCCCCCTGATCGACTATAACAAAGTCCCCTGATCGAGTATAATAACGTCCCCTTATCCAGTATAATAAAGTCCCCTGATCGAGTATAACAAAATCCCATGATCGAGTGTAACAAAGTCCCCTGATCGAGTGTAACAAAGTCCCCTGATCGAGTATAACAAAGGCCACTCATCGAGTAAAACAAAGTCCCCTCATCGAGTATAACAAAGTCCCCTCATCGAGAATAACAAAGGCCCCTCATCGAGTATAACAAAGTCCCCTGATCGAGTATAATAACGTCCCCTGATCGAGTATAACAAAGTCCCCTCATCGAGTATAACAAAGTCCCCTGATCGAGTATAAGAAAGGCCCCTCATCGAGTATAACAAAGTCCCCTCGTCGAGTATAATAACGTCCCCTGATCGAGTATGACAAAGTCCCCTCATCGAGTTTAACAAAGGCTCCTCATCGAGTATAACAAAGTCCCCTGATCGAGTATAACAACGTCCCCTGATAGAGTATAACAAAGCCCGCTGATCGAGTAGAGCAAAGTCCCCTGATCGAGTATATTACAGTCCCCTGATCGAGTATAACAAAGACCACTATCGAGTATAAAAATTCCCCTCATCGAGTATAAGAAAGTCTCCTGATCGAGAATAACAAAGTCCCCTGATCGAGTATAACAAAGTCACCTGAACGAGTATAACAAAGCCCCCTGAACGAGTATAACAAAGATACCTGATCGAGTATAAAAAGTTCCCTGATAGAGTATAAAAAGTTCCCTAATCGAGTATAGCAAAGTCCAATGATCGAGTATATTAAAGTCCCTTGATCGAGTATAACAAAGTCCACTGATCGAGTATAACAAAGACCCCTGATCAAGTATAACAAAGCCCCCTGATCGAGTATAACAAAGCTCCCTCATCGAGTATAACAAAAGACCCTGATCGAGCATAACAAAGTCCCCTGATCAAGTATAACAAAGACCCCTGATCGAGTAGAACAAAGCTCCCTGAACGAGGATAACAAAGATCCCTGATCGAGTATAACAAAGTCCCCTGATAGATATAATAAAGTCCCCTGATCGAGTATAACAAAGTCCCCTGATCGAGTGTAACAAAGGCTCCTCATCGAGTATAACAAAGGCCCCTGATCGAGTATAACAAAGTCCCCTGATCGAGTATAACAAAAGTCCCTGATCCAAACATAATAACAAAAAAGCCCCCTGTCGGGTATTGCAAGATCCAATGATCAGTATATTAAAGTCCCCTAGTCGAGAGTATAACAAAAGTCCACTGATCGAGTATAAACAAAGACCCTGATCAAGTATAACAAAGCCCCCTGATCGAGTATAACAAAGCCCCCTAATCGAGTATAACAAAGGACCTCATCAGTACAACAAAGTCCCCTGATCGAGTATAACAAAGTCCCCTGATTGAGTATAACAAAGGCCCCTTATCGAGTATAACAAAGTCCCCTGATCGAGTGTAACAAAGGCTCCTCATCGAGGATAACAAAGTCCCCTGATCGAGTATAACAAAGTCACCCGATCGAGTATAACAAAGGCCCTCATCGAGTATAACAAAGTCCCCTGATTGAGTAAAACAAACGCCCCTAGTCGAGTATAACAAAGTCTCCTGATCAAGAATAACAAAGAACCCTGATCGAGTATAACAAAGTCCCTAGATCCAGTATAACAAAGTCATCTGATACAGTAAAACAAAGGCCCCTCATCGAGTATAACAAAGTCCCCTGATCGAGTATAACAAAGTCCACTGATCGAGTATAACAAAGCCCCTTGATCTAGCATAACAAAGTCCCCTTATCGAGTATAACAAAGTCCCCTGATCAAACATAACAAAGGCCCCTCATCGAGTATAACAAAGTCCCCTGATCGAGTATAACAATGGCCCCTTATCGAGTATATTAAAGTCCCCTGATCGAGTATAACAAAGTCCACTGATCGAGTATAACAAAGACCCCTGATCAAGTATAACAAAGCCCCCTCATCGAGTATAACAAAGGCCCCTCATCAAGTACAACAAAGTCCCCTGATCGAGTATAACAAAGTCCCCTGATTGAGTATAACAAAGGCCCCTTATCGAGTATAACAAAGTCCCCCGATCGAGTATAACAAAGGCCCTCATCGAGTATAACAAAGTCCCCTGATTGAGTAAAACAAAGGCCCCTAGTCGAGTATAACAAAGTCCCCTGATCAAGAATAACAAA
>NW_024744656.1:0-10979 GCF_018991925.1 Homarus americanus
CCCTGGTCGAGTTTAACAATGTCCCCTGATCGAATATAACAAAGGCCCCTCATCGAGTATAGCAAAGTCCATTGGTCAAATATAGGAAAGTCCACTCATCGAGTATAACAAAGTCCCCCGATCAAGTATAACAATGGCCTCTGGTCTAGTATGAGAAAGTCCCCTGATCAAGTATAAAAAAGTCCACTGCTCTATTATAACAAAGTCCCCTAAACGAGTATAACAAAGTCCCCTGGTCGATTATAGCAAAGTCCCCGGGTCGAGTATATTAAAGCCCCCTCATCGAGTATAACAAATGCCCCTAATCGAGTATAACAAAGTCCCCTCATCGAGTATAACAAAGTCCCCTGATAGAGTATAACAAAGTCCTCTGGTCGAGTATAAAAAAGTCCCCTGATCGAGTATAACAAAGCCTCCTGATCGAGTATATAAAAGTCCCCTGATCGAGTATAATAAAGCCCCCTGCTCGAGTATAACAAAGTCCCCTGATCGAGTCCAAAAAAGGCCTTTAATCGAGTATAACAAAGTCCCTTGATCTAGTATAACAAAGGCCCCTGATCGAGTGTAACAAAGGCACCTCATCGAGTATAACAAAGTTCCCTAATCGAGCATAACAAAGTCCCCTGGTCGAGTATAACAAAGTCCCCTGTTCGAGTCTAACAAAGCTCCCTTATCGATTATAACAAATTCACCTTATCGAGTAACAAAGTCCCCTTATCGAGTACAGCAAAGTCCCCTAATCGAGTATAACAAAGGCCCTGGTCGAATATAACAAAGTCCCTCATCGAGTGTAACAAAGTCCCCTAATCGAGTATAAAAATGTCCCCTAGTCCAGTGTAACAAAGTCCCCTGATCGAGTATAAAAAAGTCCCCTGGCCCAGTATAACAAAGTCCCTAGATCAAGCATACCAAAGTCCCCTGATCGATTATAACAAAGTCCCCGGTCCAGTATAGCAAAGGGCCCTGAGCGAGTTAGACAAAGTCCCCTAATCGAGTATAACAGAGCCCCCTGCTCGAGTATAACAAAGTCCCCTGGTCGAGTATAGCAAAGTCCCCTAATCGAGTATAACATAGCCTCCTGATCGAGTATAACAAAGTCCCCTGATCGAGTATAACAAAGCTCCCTGCTCGAGTATAACAAAGTCCCCTGATCGAGTCTAAAAAAGGCCTCTAATCGAGTATAAGAAAGTCGCCTGATCGAGTATAACAAAGGCGCCTAATCGAGAATAACAAAGTCCCCTGGTCAAGTATAACAAAGTCCCTGTTCGAGTCTAACAAAGTCCACTTATCGAGTAAAACAAATTCCCCTTATCGAGTATAACAAAGTCCCCTTATCGAGTATAACAAAGTCCCTGATCGAGTATAACAAAGTCCCTAGATCGAGCATGCCAAAGTCCCCTAATCGATTATAACAAAGTCCCCCGGTCGAGCATACCAAAGTCCCCTGATCGAGTATAACAAAGTCCCCTGATGGAAAATAACAAAGCCCCCTGGATGAGTATAACAAAGTTCCCTGATCGAGTATAACAACGTTCCCTGATGGAGTATAACAAAGACTCCTGGTCCAGTATAACAAATTCCCCTGATCGAGGATAACAAAGTCCCCTAATCGAGAATAAAAATGTCCCCTGGTCCAGTGTAACAAAGTCCCTTCATCGAGTATAAAAAAGTCCCCTGGCCCAGTATAACAAAGACCCTAGATCGAGCATACCAAAGTCCTCTGATCGATTATAACAAAGTCCCCCGGTCGAGTATAGCAAAGGGCCCTGATCGTGTAAGACAAAATCCCCTGATTGAGTATAACAAAGTCCCCTGATCGAGTATAACATAACCCCTGATCGAGTATAACAACGTCTCCTGGCCTAGTTTAACAAAGTCCCCAGATCGAGCATAACAAAGTTCCCTAATCGATTATAATAAAGTCCCCTGGTCGAGTATAACAAAGGGCGCTGATCGAGTAAGACTAAGTCCCCTCATCGAATATAACAATGTCCCCTGATCCTAGAATAACAAAGCGCCCCTGGACGAGTATAACAAAGGTTCCTATTCGAGTATAACAAAGTCTCCTGATCGCCTATAACAAAGTCCCCTGATCGAGTACAACAAAGTCCCCTGGATGAGTATAACAAAGTCCCCTGATCGAGTATAACATATCCCCTGATTGAGTATAACAAAGTCCCCTGGTCGAGTATAGCAAAGTCCCTGATCGAGTATAAGAAAGCCTCCTGATCGAGTATAACAAAGTCCCCTGATCGAGTCTAACAAAGCCCCCTGCTCGAGTATAACAAAGTCCCCTGATCGAGTCCAAAAAAGGCCTCTAATCGAGTATAAGAAAGTCCCCTGATCGAGTATAACAAAGTCCCCTTATCGAGTATAACAAATTCCCCTTATCGAGTATAACAAAGTCCCGTTATCGAGTATAACAAAGTCCCCTAATCGAGTATAACAAAGGCCCCTAGTCGAGTATAACAAAGTCCCTGATCGAGTATAACAAAGTCCCTAGGTCGAGCATACCAAAGCCCCCAAATCGATTATAACAAAGTCCCCCGGTCGAGTATAGCAAAGGGCCCTGATCGAGTAAGACAAAGTCCTCTGATCGAGTATAACAAAGTCCCCTAATCGTGTATAAAAATGTCTCCTGGTCCAGTGAAACAAAGTCCCCTCATCGCGTATAAAAAAGTCCCCTGGTCCGGTATAACAAAGTCCCTAGTTCGAGCATACCAAAGTCCCCTGATCGATTATAACAAAATCCCCCGGTCGAGTATAGCAAAGGGCCCTGATCGTGTAAGACAAAATCACCCTGATCGAGTATAAGAAAGTCACCTGATCGAGTATGACAAAGCCCCCTGGATGAGTATAACAAAGTTCCCTGATCGAGTATAACAAAGTCCCCTGATCGAGTATAACAAATTCCCCTGGTCGAGTATGACAAAGCCCCCTGGATGAGTATAACAGTTCCCTGATCGAGTATAACAAAGACTCCTGATCGAGTATAACAAAGTCCCCTGGTCCAGTATAACAAAGTCCCCTGATCGAGTATAACATATCCACTGATCGAGTATAACAACGTCTCCTGGCCTAGTTTAACAAAGTCCCCAGATCGAGCATAACAAAGTCCCCTAATCGATTATAACAAAGTCCTCTGGACGAGTATGACAAAGGGCCCTGATCGAGTAAGACTAAGTCCCTCATCGAGTATAACAAAGTCCCCTAATCGTGTATAACAAAGTCCCCTGGTCGAGTATAGCATATCCCCTGATCCGGAAGGTATCATCACAAAGGAAGTCCCTGGTGGAGTATAACAAAGTCCCCTGGTCGAGTATAACAAAGTTTTCTAATCGAGTATAACAAAGGCTCCTGGTCGAGTATAACAAAGTCCTCTGATCAAATACAACAAAGTCCTTTGATCGAGTTTAAAAAAATCCCCTAATCAAGTAAAACAAAGTCACCTAATCGAGTATAACAAAGTCCCCTGATCGAGTATAACATATCCCCTGATCGAGTATAACAAAGTTCTCTGGTCGAGTATGACAAAGTCCCCTGATCGAGTATAACAAAGTCCCCTGATCGAGTATTACATATCCCCTGATTGAATATAACAAAGTCCCTGGTGGAGTATAACAAAGTCCCCTGATCGAGTATCACAAAGTCTCCTAGTCGAGTATAACAAAGTTTTCTAATCGAGTATAAAAAAGCCCCTCGTCGAGTATAACAAAGTCCTTTGATCGAGTATAACAAAGTCCCCTGATCGAGTATAACATATCACCTGATCGAGTATAACAAAGTCCTCTGGTCGAGTATAACAAAGTCCCCTGATCGAGTATAACAATGTCACCTGGTCGAGTATAACAATGTCCCCTGAACGAGTATAACAAAGGCCCCTCATCGAGTATAGCAAAGCCCATTGGTAAAATATAGTAAAGTCCACTCATCGAGTATAATAAAGTTCCCCGATGGAGTATAACAAAGGCCTCTGGTCGAGTAAGACAAAGTCTCCTGATCAAGTATAAAAAGTCCCCTGGTCGAATATAACAAAGTCCCCTAATCGAGTATAACAAAGTCCCCTGGTCGAGCATAATAAAGCACCCTCATCGAGTATAACAAAGGCCCCTAATCGAGTATAACAGTCTCCTGATCGCGTATAACAAAGTCCCCTGGTCCAGTATAACAAAGTCCCCTGATCGAGTATAACATATCCCCTGATCGAGTATAACAACGTCTCCTGGCCTAGTTTAACAATGTCCCCTGGTCGAGTATAACAAAGGGCCCTGATCGAGTAAGACAAAGTCCCCTGGATGAGTACAACAAAGTCCCCTGATCGAGTATAACATATCCCCTGATTGAGTATAACAATTCCTCTGGTCGAGTATAAAAAAGTCCCCTGATCGAGTATGACAAAGTCCCCTGGTCGAGTATAGGAAAGTCCCTCATCGAGTATAACAAAGTCCCCTGATCCTAGTATAACAAAACCCCCCTGGACGAGTATAACAAAGGCCCCTAATCGAGTATAACAAAGTCTCCTGATCGCATATAACAAAGTCCCCTGATCGAGCATATGAAAGTCCCCTGGATGAGTACAACAAAGTCCCCTGATCGAGTATAACATATCCCCGAATTGAGTATAACAAAGTCCTCTGGTCGAGTATAAAAAAGTCCCCGGATCGAGTATAACAAAGTCCCCTGGTCGAGTATAACAAAGTCCCCTCATCGACTATAACAAAGGCCTCTAATCGAGTATAAGAAAGTCCCCTGATCAAGTATAACAAAGCCGCCTAATCAAGTATAACAACGTCCTCTGGTCGAGTATAACAACGTCCCCTGTTCGAGTCTAACAAAGTCCCCTCATCGAGTATAACAAATTCCCCTTATCGAGTATAACAAAATCCCCTTATCGAGTATAACAAAGTCCCCTAATCGAGTATAACAAAGTTCCCCTTGTCGAGTATACAAAGTCCCTGATCGAGGCAACAAAGTCCCTTGCAGGTCGAGCATACCAAAGTCCCCTAATCGATTATAACAACAAAGTCCCCAAGCCATATATAGTAAAGGCCCTGATCGAGTAAGACAAAGTCCCTGATCGAGTATGCTAACAAAGTTCCCCGATGGAGAATACCAATAAAGCCCCCCTGGATGAGTATATGCGTAACAAAATTCCCTGATCGAGTATAACAACGTCCCCTGAACGAGTATAACAAAGTCTCCTGGTCCAGTATAACAAAGTCCCCTTATCGAGTATAACAAAGTCCCCTAATCGAGTATAAAAATGTCCCCTGGTCCAGTGTAACAAAGTCCTCTCATCGAGTAAAAAAAAGTCCCCTGATCGAGTATAACAACGTCTCCTGGCCTAGTTTAACAAAGTCCCCAGATCGAGCATAACAAAGTCCCCTAATCGATTATAACAAAGTCCCCTGGACGAGTATGACAAAGGGCCCTGATCGAGTAAGACTAAGTCCCCTCATCGAGTATAACAAAGTCCCCTAATCGTGTATAACAAAGTCCCCTGGTCGAGTATAGCATATCCCCTGATCGAATATATAAAAGTCCCCTAGTCGAGTATAACAAAGTCCTTTGATCGAATATAACAAAGTCCCCTGATCGAGTATAACATATCTTCTGATCGAGTATAACAAAGTCCCTGGTGGAGTATAACAAAGTCCCCAGATCGAATATAAGAAAGTCCCCTGGTCGAGTTTAACAATGCCCCCTGATCGAGTATAACAAAGGCCCCTCATCGAGTATAGCAAAGTCCATTGGTCAAATATAGGAAAGTCCACTCATCGAGTATAACAAAGTCCCCCAATCGAGTATAACAATGGCCTCTGGTCTAGTATGAGAAAGTCCCCTGATCAAGTATAAAAAAGTCCCCTGGTCTAGTTAAACAAAGCCCCCTAAACGAGTATAACAAAGTCCCCTGGTCGATTATAGCAAAGTCCCCTGGTCGAGTATAACAAAGGCCCCTCATCGAGTATAACAAAGGCCCCTAATCGAGCATAACAAAGTCCCCTAATCGAGTATAACAAAGTCCCCTTATAGAGTATAACAAAGTCCTCTGGTCGAGTATAAAAAAGTCTCCTGATCGAGTCTAAGAAAGTCCCCTGGTCGAGTATAGCAAAGTCCCCTCATCGAGTATAACAAAGTCCATTGGTCAAGTATAAAAAAGTTCCCATGATCGAGCATAGCAAAGTCCCCTGATCGAGTATAACAAAACCTCCTGATCGAGTATAACAAAGTCCCCTAATTGAGTATAACAAAGCCCCCTGCTCGAGTATAACAAAGTCCCCTGGTCGAGTTTAGCAAAGTCCCCTGATCGAGTATAACAAAGCCTCCTCATCGAATATAAAAAAGTCCCCTGATCGAGTATAAGAAAGTCCCCTGGATGAGTATAACAAAGTCCCCTGATCGAGTATAACATATCCTCTGATTGAGTATAACAAAGTCCTCTGGTCGAGTATAAAAAAGTCCCCTGATCGAGTATAACAAAGTACCCTGGTCGAGTATAACAAAGTCCCCTCATCGAGTATAACAAAGGCCCCTCATCGAGAATAACAAAGTCCATTGGTCAAGTATAAAAGAGATCCCTGGTCGAGTATAACAAAGTCCCCTGGTCGAGTATAGCAAAGTCCCGTAATCGAGTATAACAAAGCCTCCTCATCGAGTATAACAAAGTCCCCTTGTCGAGTATAGCAAAGCCCCCTGCTCGAGTATAACAAAGTCCCCTAATCGAGTCCAAAAAAGGCCTCTAATCGAGAATAAGAAAGTCCCCTGATCAAGTATAACAAAGCCGCCTAATCAAGTATAACAACGTCCCCTGGTCGAGTATAACAAAGTCACCTGTTCGAGTCTAACAAAGTCCCCTCATCGAGTATAACAAATTCCCCTTATCGAGTATAACAAAGTCCCCTTATCGAGTTTAACAAAGTCCCCTAATCGAGTATAACAAGGGCCCCTGGTCGAGTATAACAAAGTCCCTGATCGAGTATAACAAAGTCCCTAGGTCGAGCATACCAAAGTCCCCTAATCGATTATAACAAAGTCCCCCGGTCGAGTATAGCAAAGGGCCCTGATCGAGTAAGACAAAGTCCCCTGATCGAGTATAACAAAGTCCCCTGTTGGAGAATAACAAAGCCCCCTGGATGAGTATAACAAAGTTCCCTCATCGAGTATAACAACGTCCCCTGATCGAGTATAACAAAGTCTCCTGGTCCAGTATAACAAAGTCCCCTTATCGAGTATAACAAAGTCCCCTAATCGAGTATAAAAATGTCCCCTGGTCCAGTGTAACAAAGTCCCCTCATCGAGTAAAAAAATGTCCCCAGATCGAGTATAACAACGTCTCCTCGCCTAGTTTAACAAAGTCCCCAGATCGAGCATAACAATGTCCCCTAATCGATTATAACAAAGTCCCCTGGACGAGTATGACAAAGGGCCCTGATCGAGTAAGACTAAGTCCCCTCATCGAGTATAACAAAGTCTCCTAATCGTGTATAACAAAGTCCCCTGGTCGAGTATAGCCTTCCCCCTGATCGAATATAAAAAAGTTCCCTGATCGAGTATAACATATCCTCTGATCGAGTATAACAAAGTCCCTGGTGGAGTATAACAAAGTCCCCTGATCGAATACAAGAAAGTCCCCTGGTCGAGTTTAACAATGTCCCCTGATCGAATATAACAAAGGCCCCTCATCGAGTATAGCAAAGTCCATTGGTCAAATATAGGAAAGTCCACTCATCGAGTATAACAAAGTCCCCCGATCGAGTATAACAATGGCCTCTGGTCTAGTATGAGAAAGTCCCCTGATCAAGTATAAAAAAGTCCACTGCTCTAGTATAACAAAGTCCCCTAAACGAGTATAACAAAGTCCCCTGGTCGATTATAGCAAAGTCCCCGGGTCGAGTATATTAAAGCCCCCTCATCGAGTATAACAAATGCCCCTAATCGAGTATAACAAAGTCCCCTGATCGAGTATAACAAAGTCCCCTGATAGAGTATAACAAAGTCCTCTGGTCGAGTATAAAAAAGTCCCCTGATCGAGTATAACAAAGCCTCCTGATCGAGTATAAAAAAGTCCCCTGATCGAGTATAAGAAAGCCCCCTGCTCGAGTATAACAAAGTCCCCTGATCGAGTCCAAAAAAGGCCTTTAATCGAGTATAACAAAGTCTCCTGATCTAGTATAACAAAGGCCCCTGATCGAGTGTAACAAAGGCCCCTCATCGAGTATAACAAAGTCCCCTAAACGAGCATAACAAAGTCCCCAGGTCGAGTATAACAAAGTCCCCTGTTCGAGTCTAACAAAGTCCCCTTATCGAGTATAACAAATTCACATTATCGAGTAACAAAGTCCCCTTATCGAGTACAACAAAGTCCCCTAATCGAGTATAACAAAGGCCCTGGTCGAGTATAACAAAGTCCCTCATCGAGTGTAACAAAGTCCACTAATCGAGTATAAAAATGTCCCCTGGTCCAGTGTAACAAAGTCCCCTGATCGAGCATAAAAAAGTCCCCTGGCCCAGTATAACAAAGTCCCTAGATCAAGCATACCAAAGTCCCCTGATCGATTATATCAAAGTCCCCGGTCCAGTATAGCAAAGTCCCCTTATCGAGTAAAACAAATTCCCTTATCGAGTATAACAAAATCCCCTTATCGAGTATAACAAAGTCCCTGATCGAGTATAACAAAGTCCCTAGATCGAGCATACCAAAGTCCCCTAATCGATTATAACAAAGTCCCCCGGTCGAGCATACCAAAGTCCCCTGATCGAGTATAACAAAGTCCCCTGATGGAAAATAACAAAGCCCCCTGGATGAGTATAACAAAGTTCCCTGATCGAGTATAACAACGTTCCCTGATCGAGTATAACAAAGTCTCCTGGTCCAGTATAACAAAGTCCCCTGATCGAGGATAACAAAGTCCCCTAATCGAGAATACAAATGTCCCCTGGTCCAGTGTAACAAAGTCCCTTCATCGAGTATAAAAAAGTCCCCTGGCCCAGTATAACAAAGTCCCTAGATCAAGCATACCAAAGTCCCCTGATCGATTATAACAAAGTCCCCCGGTCGAGTATAGCAAAGGGCCCTGATCGTGTAAGACAAAATCCCCTGATTGAGTATAAGAAAGTCCCCTGATCGAGTATAACAAAGCCCCCTGGATGAGTATAACAAAGTTCCGTGATCGAGTATAACAAAGTCCCCTGATCGAGTATAGCAAAGTCCCCTGATCGAGTAAAATAAGTTCCCTAATCGAGTATAAAATGTCCCCTGTTCCAGTGTAACAAAGTCCCCTGATCGAGTATAAAAAAGTCCCCTGGTCGACTATAGCAAGTCCTCTGGTCGAGTATAACAAAGCCTCCTCTTCGAATATAACAAAGGCCTCTAATCGAGTATAACAAAGTCCCCTAATCTAGTACAACAAAGGCCCCTGATCGAGTATAACAAAGGCCCCTGGTCGAGTATAACAAAGTCCCCTGTTCGAGTCTAACAAAACCCTTATCGAATATAAAAAATTCCCCTTTTCGAGTATAACAAAGTCCCCATATCGAGTATAACAAAGTCCCCTAATCGAGTATAACAAAGGTCCCTGGTCGAGTATAACAAAGTTCCTGATCAGAGGCAACAAAGTCCCCTGATCGAATAACAAAATTCCTGTCAGTATAAAAATGTCCCTGGTCAATTAACAAAAGTCCCCTGATCGATATAACCAAAGTCCTAATCAAGTATAACAAGTCCCTGATCGAGTAACAAAGTCCCTAATAATTGAGTATAAAGCCCCTGCTCGAGAGTATAACAAAGTCCCTGGTCGAGTTTAGCAGAATCCCTGATCAGGTATAACAGCCTCCTCATCGAGTATAAAAAAGTCCCTGATCGGGTATAACAAAGTCCCTGGATGAGTATAACAAGAGTCTGGTGAATATATATCCCCTGATTGAGTATAACAAAGTCCTCTGGTCGAGTATAAAAAAGTCCCCTGATCGAGTATAACAAAGCCCCCTGCTCGAGTATAACAAAATCCCCTGGTCAAGTTTAGCAAAGTCCCCTGATCGAGAATAACAAAGCCTCCTCATCGAATATAAAAAAGTCCCCTGATCGAGTATAACAAAGTCCCCTGGATGAGTATAACAAAGTCCCCTGATCGAATATAACATATCCCCTGATTGAGTATAACAAAGTCCCCTGGATGAGTATAACAAAGTCCCCTGATCGAATATAACATATCCCCTGATTGAGTATAACAAAGTCCTCTGGTCGAGTATAAAAAAGTCCCCTAATCGAGTATAACAAAGTCCCCTGGTCGAGTATAACAAAGTCCCCTCATCGAGAATAACAAAGTCCATTGGTCAAGTATAAAAGAGATCCCTGGTCGAGTATAACAAAGTCCCCTGGTCGAGTATAGGAAAGTCCCGTGATCGAGTATAACAAAGCCTCATCATCGAGTATAACAAAGTCCCCTTGTCGAGTATAACAAAGCCCCCTGCTCGAGTATAACAAAGTCCCCTTATCGAGTATAACAAAGTCCTCTCATCGACTAAAAAAAAGTCCCCTGATCGAGTATAACAACGTCTCCTGGCCTAGTTTAACAAAGTCCCCAGATCGAGCATAACAAAGTCCCCTAATCGATTATAACAAAGTCCCCTGGACGAGTATGACAAAGGGCCCTGATCGAGTAAGACTAAGTCCCCTCATCGAGTATAAGAAAGTCCCCTAATCATGTATAACAAAGTCACCTGGTCGAGTATAGCATATCCCCTGATCGAATATAAAAAAGGCCCCTAGTCGAGTATAACAAAGTCCTCTGCTGGAATATAACAAAGTCCCCTGATCGAGTATAACATATCCTCTGATCGAGTATAACAAAGTCTCTTGAGGAGTATAACAAAGTCCCCTGATCGAATAAAAGAAAGTCCCCTGGTCGAGTTTAACAATGTCCCCTGATCGAGTATAACAAAGGCCCCTCATCGAGTATAGCAAAGTCCATTGGTCAAAT
>NW_024744657.1:0-45000 GCF_018991925.1 Homarus americanus
ACCAATTTACCTGTATGTTATTATGTTTTATTTTTGTCACATGTTGTTATCGGTACATCACATGACACGCACACGTATTATTCTTGTCGCTGTCCTATGGTTAATGTATGTCATTCCGGAAGTTTGTTGAACCATTAACTCACACATTGAGAACCCTAAATGATTCGAAGCTTCTAAATCACCCACACATATGGAACCCTAAATGATTCGAAGCTTCTGAAACCACCACCAAACACATTATAACCCTAGATACTGAAAACAATGAATCATCCATGGGAACCCACTACTTCCCCACTCCACACCACCACACCCCCCCCACTCCACCCACCCACACCACCCCCAACCCACACACACACCACCACCCCACTTATCATCGGTTCACTCAGTTCACCAAATTCCAACTATTAGGTCACCTCAACACTGCCTCACCCCTCCCACCCCTCCTTAGTATGCATGGCAGCAACAGATGGCCTCGCCCTTGATCAATGCTCACTCACCCACGTATGCAGAGCCCGATAACAAGGACGATATACAAGGGGAAGTTTATGGTTCTGATTCCACTTATGTACAGGTGGAGGATAGGAAGGAAGGAAGACATGAGAATTCCTTTGTGTTCCTGTTCGTCTTGTTCTTGTTCTTCCAGTTCTTATACAGTGAACCACCGTTAGACCTCATATCACTGCTCCACCAGCCCCCAGTGAACCACCAGTTAGTCCTCATATCACTGCCCCAACAGCCCCCAGTGAACCAACAGTTAGTCCCTCATATCACTGCTCCACCAGCCCCCAGTGAACCAGTTGTCCCTCATATCACTGCTCCACCAGCCCCCAGTGAACCACCAGTTAGACCTCATATCACTGCTCCACCAGCCCCCCCAGTGAACCACCAGTTAGTCCCCTCAATCACTGCTCCACCAGCCCCAGTGAACCACCAGTTAGTCCTCATACTGCTCCACCAGCCCCAGTGAACCACCAGTTAGTCCTCATATCACTGCTCCACCAGCCCCCAGTGAACCACCAGTTAGTCCCTCATATCACTGCTCCACCAGCCCCTGTATACAGTGTCAACATGTTGGTCCACCCCGTGACGCTCCTAAGCATGATCCGGGAATATTGTGGATCACAGACAATGGTTGAAGCCTCCCGTGGTTCTCTATGTTTGTCTCTCGATATATCTCATCTTATACTGTATGTTATATATTTCTACCAGTATATCACAGGAATATTATACCATCTGGTTGTACTATATCAATATATGTATATCTGTAGAGCCTTTTATATAATTTTAACAACGTATTATATATATTTTCTCAACCTAACCTAACCTAACCTAACCTAACCTAACCTAACCTAACCTAACCCATCCCAATCTAACCTAACCACACATAGGTAGACCCAGCTATAGCACATAACCAACATATATCTCTTGGTTATATTATTTACTATATTAAACTCGCCTCGGCTTATACCCCTGCCGTGATCACCTCAGTGGCCCTCTTAAGTGTTCCTGTGTCCACTTGCCCTTGCGTTTAGGGTCATAATTTCAGGTTTAATTAAGACCTATGGCCAGAAATGGTTGGGAATAGTCTGGTGGGTCAGTCACTCTGTTGAGTTGTCTAATGGTTCGGCAGTTTGGGTCTGTGTGTGGTGTTGTGTGGTGTTATGTGTGTGTTGTGTGGTGTTGTGTGGTGTTGTGTGTGTGGTGTTGTGTGTGTGGTGTTGTGGTGTTGTGGTGTTGTGTGTGGTGTTGTGTGTGGTGTTGTGTGTGGTGTTGTGTGGTGTTGTGTGTGTGTGGTGTTGTGTGTGGTGTTGTGTGGTGTTGTGTGTGGTGTTGTATGGTGTTGTGTGTGGTGTTGTGTGTGGTGTTGTATGTGTGGTGCTATGTGTGGTGCTGTGTTGTGTTGTGTGGTGTTTTGTGGTGTTATGCTATGTGATGTTGTGTGGTGTTGTGTGGTGTTATGTGATGTTGTGTGGTGTTGTGTGGTGTTACTGTGTGGTGTTGTGTGATGTTGTGGCTTTCTGATGATGATGGTATTGATAATGATAATAATAATAATAATAATAATTATAATAAATACAAATTCAATAATAATAATAATAATAATAATAATAATAAAAATAACAACAAAAATTTTCCTACGCCATTTATCATCTTTTAAATCTTCCTCGTTTATCCATTCCATCTCTTTCCTTCTTTGTATTTTATATATTCGCCTCTTCCTTTCCTCATTTACTCCCTTTGTCGTCCTTAATCTTCTTCTTTTCCTTCATCTTCCTTCTCCATTTACTTCCTTTTCTCCCTATTCCTTCTTTTTACTTGCTGTTGTTGTTCTTCTTCTTCTTCGTCTTCCGATTAGTGGTCAAGTACTTCCGGAGAACTATTGAGAGGTAGGAGGTTACCGCGGGGAGGGGGAAATAAGAGGGCGGGGAGAGATTAACGTGGTGAAGGAGGAGACGGAGAAGGTTAACGAGGGGGAGAAGGGTAAATGGGGGAGGAGGAGGAGGTTAATAGAGGGGAGGAAAGTAAGGTTAACGAAAGAAGGGGTTAACGAAGGAGAAGAAGAGGGCCAGGTTAACGAAGGGAGGAGGGAGAGGGTCAGGTTAACGAAAGAGGTGATTACAGTCTATCATGTAGTTAAGTAATTAAGAGGATCATCTTTATCACTAAATTGGTGTCTCCTTATTTATTTATTTTTTATTTATAAAGTATAAGTTTATCCTCTTCTTCCTCCTTTATTGTTTATTTGATTATGTGACTTTGTTTCGTTAGTGTGTTTGTTATTCTTATTTACTTGTTTTGTTGTTATTGTTGATTTTGCTTATTATTATTATTATTATTATTATTATTATTATTATTATTATTATTATTATTATTATTATTATTATTATTATTATTATTATTATTATTATTATTATTATTATTATTTCTTTTGACTTTCACACTCTCACCTCCCTCATTATCCCTCCATCTTCTCATGATTCCTAATTCTCCTCATTCTCCTCACTCCATCTACTCATCACCTCTACCTTCCTCATTCTCCTCATTCTCCCTCACTTCTCCCCATCCACAACAGACGCTGACCATTCCTGTGGGAAATTGGCGTATTATCTCTTGTGTGATAAAGGTGGTGTTTCTTCTCTCTCTTCTCTCTGTTGTTGTTTACTACAGACACACATACTGTACATAATCAGAGATAGAGAAACAAACAGACAGACAGACAGACAGACAGACAGAGAGAGAGAAAGAGACAGACAGACAGACAGGCAGAAAGATGGATAGACAGACAGACAGACAGACAGACGGGCAGACAGACAGGCAGGCAGAGAGAGAGGCAGTAAGAGAGAGAGAGAGAGAGAGAGAGAGAGAGAGAGAGAGAGAGAGAGAGAGGAGTTATTGAGCGTATTGAAAATTATATCTCTATAACACACGGGACCAGGAGTGACCCGGTCTGGTGATGAATACCTCAGATTCACCTTCTCCCTCTCTCTCTCTCTCTCTCTCTCCCCTTATTCTCTCCATATCTCTTGCTTCGATGTCTTATTTCTTACCTCTTCTCTCTATTTTATTCTCTTTCTTCACATCCTTCCTCTTTGATCTGATTCTCCTCTTATTCCTTCCTTCCTTCTTTCCTTCCTTAATTTCTCTCATTCCTTTCCATTCCTCCTTTTGTACATTCCTCCTTTTTCTTCCACCTCTTCTTACTTCCTCACTTCTCTCGCTTCCTATTCCTTCTCCTTCCTTCTCATTCCCACGGCGCTGTTGTGTGTGTGTGTGTGTGTGTGTGTGTGTGTGTGTGTGTGTGTGTGTGTGTGTGTGTGTTTCCTAAGGCCGCCCTTCCTCCATAATTTCTGTGGGGGTATGTGGGGGGTGATGAGGGAAGGGGTGATGAGGAGGGGTGATGAGGAAGGGGTGATGAGGGAGGGGTGATGAGGGAAGGGGTGATGAGGGAAGGGTGATGAGGGAAGGGGTGATGAGGGAAGGGTGATGAGGGAAGGGTGATGAGGAAGGGGTGATGAGGGAAGGGTGATGAGGGAGGGTGATGAGGAAGGGTGATGAGGGAAGGGTGATGAGAGGAGTGATGAGGAAGGGGTGATGAGGGAAGGGTGATGAGGAAGGGTGATGAGGGAAAGGGTGATGAGGGAAAGGGTGATGAGGAAGGGTGATGAGGAAGGGGTGATGAGGGAAGGGTGATGAGGGAAGGGGTGATGAGGGAAGGGGTGATGAGGGAAGGGGTGATGAGGGAGGGGTGATGGAGGAAGGGTGATGAGGGAAAGGGTGATGAGGGAAGGGTGATGAGGAAAGGGTGATGAGGGAAGGGATGAGGGAAGGGGTGATGAGGAAGGGTGATGAGGGAAGTGATGAGGGAAGGTGATGAGGGGAAGGGTGATGAGGGAAGGGGTGATGAGGAAGGTGATGAGGTGATGAGGTGATGAGGGAAGGGATGAGGTGATGAGGTGATGAGGGGTGATGAGGGTGATGAGGGGAAGGTGATGAGGGTGATGAGGGAAGGGTGATGAGGTGATGAGGGAAGGTGATGAGGAAGGGGTGATGAGGGTGATGAGGGGAATGAGGGATGATGAGGGGGTGATGTGATGAAAGGGTGATGAGGGGGATGAGGGTGATGAGGAATGAGGGAAGGGTGAAGGTGATGAGGGAGGTGATGAGGAGGGTGATGAGGGTGATGAGGAGAAGGGTTGATGAGGGTGATGAGGGTGATGAGGAAGGGTGATGAGGAAGGGTGAGGGAAGGTGATGAGGAAGATGGTGATGTGATGAGGGGATGGGTGATGAGGGGTGATGAGGGAAGGGAATGATGAGGGGTGATGGGGAAGGGTGATGAGGAAGGGGTGATGAGGGAAGGGTGATGAGGGAAGGGTGATGAGGGTGATGAGGTGGGGAAGGGGTGATGAGGAAGGGGTGATGAGGAGAATGAGGGTGATGAGGGAAGGGGATTGATGAGGGAAGGGGTGATGAGGGAAGGGGTGATGAGGGGAAGGGGTGATGTGGGGAAGGGGGTGATGATGGAAGGGGAAGGGGGGTTAGAGGAAAGGGTGATGATGGGAGGGGAAGGGGGGTTAGAGGGAGGGGAGATCGGTGGTGGGGGGGGACACTACACCAACCCTCGTATTACCCCTCATTGGTGCAATTTTCCCCTAATACTTCGACCTATTTACTTAACTCCCTCTCCCCTCACACCTTCCCCTCTTACCAAGTTCTCCTCATTCCCTTCCTTACCTCCCCTCATTCCTTCTCCTCCTCCCTACCTCCTTTCCTCACTACTTCCTCCCCTAACTACCTCCTGTTGCTCCTCTCCCCCCCTCTCACCCCTCTAGCCTTCCCAACCTTCCTTCACTCTTCCCCCTCCTCTTCCCCCTCCTCTTCCCCCTCCTCCTCCCCACTAACAACACACCTACTTTCCCCAATCACCATTATATTTTTTATGGTACACTGTGATTTACCCCCTTTGTTCCTCCCCCCCACCTGATGATTTACCCCTTTGTTCCTCCCCCCACCTGATGATTTTCCCCTTGTTCCTCCCCCACCTGATGATTTACCCCCTCGAGCACCCGTTGTTGTCCCTCCCCCCCTTCCCCCTTTTTTAGGATTGACCTCATCAATTTTACACAAATTTTTTACGCCTTCCACTCTCTCTCTCTCTCTCTCTCTCTTTTACTCCCTCCTCTACTCCTTCCCTCTCTCCATTATTTCTCCTTTTCCTTTACCCTTTGTTTCTACCTCCCCTTCCGTTCTTCCCCTGTGCATTATATGGCAATTAATGAAATTTATAATTGGTTCAAAGTCAACTGTGTTTTGTGACGTGTTAATGACCAAGACTCATGATTGGTCAAAGTCATCAGTATTGTGTGACGTAATGAATGAGAGAAAGACTCATTATTGGCTAAATTCAATACAATGTCTGGCGGGTTAATGAATAGAGTGTGACGTATTAATGACGAAATGGTTTACGATAGCTTAATTACCGTATAATACGTGACGCTTTTTAAGGACGAATAACTCATGATTGGCTAAACGCAGACAAATGTTCTACGTGTTAATGAGGATAAGGTTCATAATTCGGGCGTCCAGACTATGTTAGACTAATTTTGGCAGGCTGTGTGGCCAGTCTCTGATGAATGATTGGTTAAATGCAACAGAATATGTGACGTATAAATGACGAAAATGTTCATGATTGGCTAAATGCAGATGTGTGTATGTGACGTATTAAAGTGGCTAAATACTTAACAATAAAAAACTCCTGATTGGCTAAATTCAGCTAAATTTGTGACGTATAAATGACGAAAAAGATCATGATTGGTTGAGAGCCTCCGCTTTCCTCGCTCGCTTGGTACAGGAAGGAAATATTTCTCTCCCTCCATCTGGCGGCGAAGTACTGAGGCTTAACTTCTTCTGAAACTTTTTTTGTTAGTCGTCGTTATTTTAACCAGGAAAGTTTCCCCTCAACAGTATTTAAACTTTAGCTTAATTCTCCGCCTCACCTAAAGCACGGAAAATAAATTCGAGGATCATGTGCAAAGGATACGTTGTTAGTGCTAGGGGGGGGGGGGTGTGTGACGTCACGGGGAATGAATGATGCCTTTGGTGTTATTCTGTGGTTTTTGGAGGAACATTTGGAGTGTTTGTAGTGGTATTGGGAGGTGTGTGAGGGACGTTTGGAGTGTCCTGTGATGTTAGGAGGTGTGTGAAGAACCTTTGGATTTTGAGTAACCTTTGGGATACAGTTAATGCCAAGAAAACGTAGAGTAGAATACATTTGTAGGGAGTTTTGTACCTTTGGAAAAACAGAGATGTATGTTCAGTTCTCCACTTATTGAGAGTATTTGGAGATATAACGTTACAGCACCTTTGGAAGAGCTTGGAGGGATTGGTGAAAGGAGTAGTAGCTTTGGAAAAGGTATCGTACACATGGAGACCCTTTAGTACGATACCTTTGGAGACTTTATTATGCAGAGAAAGGTGGTGGAGAAGCGGTACCTTTGTTGAGCCTCAGGAGGATATGAATTACCTTTGGATGAACTGTGATGATAGGATGAAATATGGTACAAAGGCAACACAGGTAAACTCTATCATGGCCACCTTGTTTTGTACCCCTCTAACGTGGCCACCTTGTTTTGTACCTCCCAACATGGTCACCTTGTTTTGTACCCCAACATACCCATCTTGTTTTGTACCCCCCAACATAGCCACCTTGTTTTGTACCTCCCAACATGGCCAACTTGTTTTGTACCCCCAACATGGTCACCTTGTTTTGTACCTCCCAACATGGCCACCTTGTTTTGTACCCCCTAACATGGCCACCTTGTTTTGTACCCCAACATACCCATCTTGTTTTGTACCCCCCAACATAGCCACCTTGTTTTGTACCTCCCAACATGGCGGCTGGCAATCACGGCCGCTAATGAGTAACATCGAACTAATTCCCAAGTTATATAAAGTGGATTGCTGATGATGGCGTGTTGATCAAAGTTGAATTTGAGGATTATGAATAGATTTGTCAGCGAGTAACTTCGTTTAGTGTTGCGAAGAGGAGACGAGCGAGAGGGGTAGGGGGGGAGGGTCGATAAGGCGAGATAGTCAGGGTATTGAATCTCTGGGCTGTGTTCAGTACCTTTAGTTATCTCATGTAACTGGACAGTGTGAGTAAATGTATCTGATTGACTCACTTTAGGTACGACACGATGATGGATCCTTAAAAATGCGTAAGTTTTAGCTTTTTTAATCGTAGCTAAGGCGTTCATTTAAGCTACGAGACAACGATGAGTTCTCAAAAATGTCGACGTCAATTTTATATCTGAAATGGAGGTGTTGAGAGCCTTCGTAAGTGGCTCTCTTAAGTCACCTCGTAAGTATGATGGCCAAGATTTCCTGAGACTTTACCGTAGTTGGAGTGAGTTGCCTTTGAGAGCCTATCATTGTATCGTAGCTTAAGTTAACACGTTAGCTGCGATTAAAAAGCTAAGTTAGGCATTTCTTAAGAACCTATCATTGTATCATAGCTGTAAGTGAACACGTTAGCTGCGATTAAAAAGCTAAGTTAGGCATTTTGTAAGAGCCTATCATTGTATCATAGCTGTAAGTGAACACATTAGCTGCAATTAAAAACCTAAGTTAGGCATTTCTTAAGAACCTATCATTGTATCATAGCTGTAAGTGAACTCGTTGCCATCCTTGTCGAGAGATAAATAAACTAATGTAGGCAACTCTGAGAATCCCGACACACGTTATTTGCATCTTCACTGAGGCAAGTCTGGGTCTATATTACAGTGAGTCAATCTTAACGTAGCTTTCTCCCCGCCTCGTACTTTCTCCAGCGTGTTAACTTTCTTTACTGATACTTTCTGTTAACTTTATTTTTTCTGATATTTTCTCTATTTTAACTTTCTTCTCTGATACTTTTTATTAACTTTCTTTACTTATGATTTCTCTATTTTACCTTCCTTTCCTTATACTTTCTCTATTTTAACTCTTTTTACTGATACTTTCTCCAGGTTAACTTTCTCTGCTGATTCGTATGTCAAAAAGGGGGAATCTATGAAACCTTGGGGCATAAGAGAAAGTAACCTGAAGAGAAAGTGATAAAGAGAGAGAGAGAGAAAGTTAACGAGAGAAAGTATAAGGAGACTGTGAATCAATATACGTGACCATATCTTATCAGGAGGTAAATGCATCACACTTGGGGAGGAAGAGGGAGAGAGGGAAGGAGGGAGAGGGAAGGAGTGATTAGGTAGGAGAGGGAGATGAGAGAGAGGGAGTGAGGAGGGTAAGAGAAGGAAGAGAGAGGGAGATGAGAGAGAGGGAGTGAGGAGGGTAAGAGAAGGAAGAGAGAGGGTAGGATGGTAGGTAGGTATTTATTTCCCAGCGCTTCATCATGGCCACTGCTCGTTGTGGCCTGATAAATAAGTCCCGCCCCTTACCTCATCCAACCCCCTCCCCTCCTCCTCCCCTCCCTTCTCCCCCTTCCCCCTTCCTCCCCCTCCTCCCCCTCCTCCTCCTCTTCGTCTTCCATATTTTGCTTAACTTTTATTTTCTAATTTGTTGTTTTTGCTAAATTTTCTGAAAGTTTTTAGCGCCATATTTTATTTATTATTTACAGCCTGATATAATCTTTTACACTCGGTGACGTCATTGTTTATTTTACATTTTGTTTTATTCTGGCATCATTTTTTTTACATTCTAACACCTTCATTTACATTATTTTTTACATTTTTACGTACAATTTACCGCCTTTTTTGTCATTCTAAAAAGCCTTGTTATTTACGTTATAATTTTCATATTAGTTAAGGCTGTAAAGATATAAAATTTCACTGCTTCTTACTTTCGTTAATATTATCTTATAAACATTCTATTTCAACATTTTTCCTTCTAACAATTACTAATTACGAGAACCTGACAGGTGTTTCTTTATTAATTTGTGTTTTTTTAATATTAACTGCGTGAAGGTATACATACATACATACAAACATACATACATACATACATACATACATACATACATACATACATACATATAATATTGAATGTTGTGTGATAATTGAGTACACGGTAATCTCACTTCACACTGCGACCTCACCTGTCTGCCCTTAACCTCGTGTACACCAGGTAAGGCGATTACCGTCTAATGTGTCCACTACCACTACCACCACCACCACTACTACCACTACTACCACCATTAATACTCCTATCTTCACTACTACCACTACCATCACTACTACCACCACCACCACCACTACCAATCCCATCACTAACCCCGCAACTCTCGCTCTAAAGTCTTAACACCATTAGGGCGACTTTACCCTCTCGCACCACCTCGCTAATGACGAGATCAGAGAACGGATCATCTGCTGTAATTATGTAATGTTCATTGTTTTTATTGTCCTGGCATCGTTTGAAGTAGGCCATTATTCCCCCGTGGTTTTGTACAGTTACAGTGGGTTGTCCTTTGATACTTTTGTTTAGGGTGTGTTAGGGTGTGTTTGGGGGGGTTAGTGGGTTGTCCTTTGATACTTTTGTTTAGGGTGTGTTAGGGTGTGTTTGGGGGGGTTAGGGTGTGTTGGGGGGTGTTAGAGTGTGTTAGGCTGTGTTTGGGAGGGTTAGGGTTTGTTGGGGGTTAGGATGTGTTCGGGGGTGTTAGAGTGTGTTAGGCTGTGTTTGGGAGGGTTAGGGTGTGTTGGAGGGGGTTAGGGTGTGTTGGGTGTGTTTAGGGTGTGTTAGGCTGTGTTTAGGAGGGTTAGGGTGTGTTGGGGGGTTAGGGTGTGTTCAGGGGGGTGTTAGAGTGGGTTAGGGTGTGTTCGGGGGTGTTAGAGTGTGTTAGGGCTGTGTTTGGGAGGGTTAGGGTTTGTTGGAGGGTTAGGGTGTGTTGGGGGTTAGGGTGTGTTAGGCTGTGTTTGGGAGGGTTAGGGTGTGTTTGGGGGTTAGGCTGTGTTTGGGAGGGTTAGGGTGTGTTAGGGTGTGTTTGGGAGGGTTAGGGTGTGTTGAGGTCTGTAGGGTGTGTTGGGTATATGTTGTGTGTTAAAATAAAGGAAGCTTTTTGATGTTATGGTTTTAAGCTCGTGTTAATTTTAGGAAGAAGGGTTAGGTTAGGTTAGGTTACGTTACGTTACGTTACGTTACGTTACGTTACGTTAGGTTAGGTTACGTTAGGTTAGGTTAGGTTAAGTTAGGTTAGGTTAGGTTACGTTAGGTTAGGTTAGGTTACGTTACGTTAGGTTAGGTTACGTTAGGATAGGTTAGGTTAGGTTAGGTTAGGTTAGGTTATAATTAATGAATAAATTGTTAAAAATAATGTTTGTACAAATTTATATTGATTCACATGTATATATTATAATACAGGTATATAATTCAACAGTTTTATACACAACACAGGTATATATCTCAACAGGTATATACACAAAGCAGTTATACATTATACAGAGGCCGTACAGGTATACAAACAATGTACCTAGACAGTGCGGGTATACATAAAATAAATATCAAATAATTATTTAAAATTGAGTAAAATAGAGGAAAAAATATAACACCTTTTTTACCTTGTCTTTCAAAAATGTGTGAAAATGTGAAAAATATTTAGCCCAAGAAGATTGTGTTCAGTAAGAGAGAGAGAGAGAGAGAGAGAGAGAGAAGATTTTGGTCATGTACGTATACGGTGATGGGGAAGCAGTGATAAGAGTGAGTGAGTGAGTGAGTGAGTGAGTGAGTTATTTGCTTTCGGCTTGGACCACCCTGTATTTTTAGCGAGAAAAGACGTGTATGACAGACTAAACACACACACACACACACACACACACACACACACACACACACAACACACACACACACACACAGACACACACACACACACACACACACACACACACACACACACTGAGGTTGCGAGAGAAGAACTAAGGACTACCGACACTAATTGGCTACTCCTTCACCTAAGCCGATTCTCTCACTCTCTCTCTCTCTCTCTCTCTCTCTCTCTCATTTTTATCACACTCCTGCTATTCCTATATGTTAATCCCCCACCTTTTATTACTCTGTGCCTCGTTATGTCTCCATCTTTATTACGACCTCACTTTTGCCTTCCTTTATTGAGTGTAGTAAGGGAATAGAAACGGCTTTATTATTCTTCCTTTTATTAATATCTCTACGTCATTTCCTTCTCTTTAAACTTTATTACATTTTCTTGTGGGATTTTTAATTTTTTTTTTTTTTTTTTATGTTTTAGTTGTTTTGTATATTGTTGTTGTTGTTGTTGTTGTTGTTGTTGTTGTTGTTATTGTTGTTGTTTGATTATTATTGTTTGTTGTTGTTGTTATTATTATTTTTATTGTTATTATTTGTTTTAATATGAGTATTATATTTTCAATCACTTATTCATATTAGAGTGCAGAAGTATGTGTGTGTGTGTGTGTGTGTGTGTGTGTGTGTGTGTGTGTGTGTGTGTGTGTTAATAGGAAAGAGAGGGAGAGAGAATAAGTAAAACACTCATGAGAATTTAATAAGGAAGAGAAAGAGAGAGAGAATGGACGAGAAAAAAGAGAATTGATGAGAGATGTGTGAGAGGAGAAGGAGGGAGAAGGAGAGAAGGGAGGGGGAGGCAGTGAGAGGGATGTAGGAAGTATGTGAGAGGGATGCAAGGGAAGTGAGGGCAGTGAGAGGGATGTGAGAGTAAAGAGAGGTAGTAGCAGTGAGGGAAAGCATGGCAGTGGTTTGAGAGAGAGAAAGAGAATTAGAGAGAGAGACTGCAGGGTCGTGACGGAGGGCCTGCCACAGAGATTAGCCCGGATTCACCTAATGGTCACGTTAATCGAAAGTTACTGATATTACAGCTCAGCGTCACTCTCCCAGCTCTGGGGGAGGAGCTTTTGCATAATGGACCTCCTCCTTCCCCCCTCCCTCTCCCTCCCCTCCCTCCCTCCCCTCCCCTCCCCCGCCTTCTTCCTTTCTTTTACCTTTCCCTTCCCTGTTTCCGCCTGCCTTTCTTTACCTTCCCTTCCCTCCTTTCTCTTGCCTTTCCCTCCCTTCCGTTCCTTTTCTCATCCCTTCCTTTCCTTTTCCCTCTCCCTTCCTTCCTTTCTTTTTTACCCCCCTCTCTTCCTCTTTCTACACTCCCTTCCTTTCTTCCCCTCTCCCTTCCTTCTTTCTTCCTCTCCCTCTCCCTTCCTTCTATCTCTTTTACTCACCTCTCCTTCATACACTATACCCCCCCTCTCTCCCTCTCTCTCTCTCTCTCATACTTGTACCCCGTCCTCCCACTCCTTTCTCTCCCTGTGTCTACTTCTCCCTCTTCCCCATCCTTCCTTTTCCCTTCCCCCCTACTTCCCCTTCCATTTCTCCTCTCTGTCTTCCTCCCCTTCATTGTCCCTCCCATTCCCCTCTCTTCCTCTCACCTTCCCTCCTTCTCCCCCTCCCTTCTCTCCTCCTTTTTTTTCCTAGGTTGTCCTTTTCTATTCTGTTCCAGTCTTTGTCTTTTCGTGTGTGTGCGTGTGTGTGTGTGTGTGTGTGTGTGTGTGTGTGTGTGTGTGTGTGTTGTAGACTGATTTTATATATTTTGTTTTGTAAAATATGTATGATAATAATAATAATAATAATAATAATAATAATAATAATAATAATAATAATAATAATAATAATAATAATAATCATACAGAAATAAATAAATAACACGCAAGGTAAAACATTCAGAATCAAGTGTTTAATTTTATCAATCTTCTCTTTCAGTGAACGATGGAACGGGCCAGTAGCTGTGTGAGGGTAAGTTAACATTGAGAGTTATTATGGGAAAGGAGTATGTTGCTGGGAAGGGAGATATGCTGGGAGGGGAGAGGTGCTGGGACGGTGGGGTGCTGAGAAGGGAGAGGAATGTGTTGCTGGGAAGGGAGATATGCTGGAAGGGGAGATTTGCTGGGAGGGGAGATATGCTGGAAGGGAAAAGTTTTGGGAGGGTATAGGTGCTGGGACGATGTGGGTGGATGGGATGGGATAGGATGGGATGGGATGGGATGGGATGGGATGGGATGGGATGTTTTGTTTTGTGTGGATATAAAGCAAGAAGGAAAAGGAAGAATTGACACGATATAAAAGGAATAGACTCCTGGAAATAAAGAAAGGAAAGGGGGATAGACTTATACTGATGGAATGGAAAGATGGAAGAGAGAGCAGGAAATAAATCTATCCCTATGATGTGGACCTGTAGTGGTATGGAAGGGGAAGAGGGAGGGAGAGGGATATCCCATTACTATGGAAGAGGGATAACGGAAGAGAGAGTGGAAAATAAACTATATATTGCCGATTTGGAAAAGATGTTTCGTGCCCTTATTAGTGTGGAAGGGGTCTGGAGAGAGAGAGAGAGAGAGAGAGAGAGAGAGAGAGAGAGAGAGAGAGAGAGAGAGAGAGAGAGAGAGAGAGAGTCAATTTTGCGGTTGTGGGATGGAAAGGAAACTCTGATAATTATGGAAATGGGAAAGAGGGACGAGGGAATGTAGTGGTGGTGAGAGAGAGATGAGAAGGATGAGTGGGAGTGGGGTTGAGAGGTGTGTGAGTGGTGGATGAGGGTGTTTGTGAGTGGTGGATGACGGGGTTGTGTGGTGGTGGATGAAGTAGGGAAAGTGCTGTGGTGTGTGGTAGAAGGGAGAGAAAGTTAGGGAGAGAGAGAGAGAGCAAGAAGAGTGAGGGGGTAAGGAGAAAGAGACAGACACACAGACAAATGGGTAGATAAAGAAGCCCCGACGTACAGAGAGAGAGAGAGAGAGAGAGAGAGAGAGAGAGAGAGAGAGTTCATTAATATTCATCCAAATAATGTATTCAGAAACAATACCAACATCACCAGATTAACACAAAATATGTAAAACTAATCTGTTTACAGTTAGATAAACTTTACAACTACCAAAAAGATTATTTTAGAGTCATAATTCGAACTGTGGCGGTGATGTGGTCGAGACTGTCTCATTCAACCAGAAACACAATGATTCAGAGACGACAAGGTGTAGCTGTGGTGGTGTGGGTCAGTAGCTTGGAGGCTCTGGGTGAGGACGGATGGTTCTCCTGCAGTGAGTGGTCAGGGGTGGCGGGAGCTAACTCCTTATTGTGGGATATACCAGTGTGAGCAACCTACCCACACCGTTGATGGCTCCTGTGTCATGGGCAACAACCAGTTCAGCTCCAACAGGTGATAAGATCAACAACACTTGGTTGAAAGACTTACAGGAGACTGACAACTTTTCGGCGGGACAAACCTCGGCTGACACTGTTTTGAAGCACTTGACTGAAACTTCTTTTGTGGAAAGGAGTTCGTGAAGCCTGTCTAACATCTACCTGAGCTTCTACTGGCTGCTGAGGCTTAAATGTCCCAGGTGAGGTGATTTATCGTACTGAACTTCCTTACTAAGAGTCAAGGCTGAAGACGATGAAAAATAAACGTCTTTAGGTATTCTGAGAAACAGAAGTTAAGGCGTCGACCATATTTGACGAAATGGTTCAGTGTTTCGTTTCGTCATGTCATATGTGGCAGACAGCTCGGACCTGTGTTACATACTTGGTGTTGTGGTGTACTGGCGTCTTAATCCTTACCCGGTGTAGTAGTGAAGTAAATAAACCACATCACAGTGGACGTAAGTGTGAGAAGCTGTACACACTAGTAGTAAAATGGCGTTAGTCAGCCCTATGTGTGTCTTTTATCGACTGATGGATGTTTTTTCGCGAGGGATTCTATTTTCAAGCGCTGTTTATCGTAGCCAGTGTCTAAATTCTTATTTATAAATGTTCAATTTCTCAAAAGTGAACTGTGTTTGGTGAACCTGGTAGTTGAAGACACACAAACCTCAGCCAGCTGTTTCCTTAGTGGTAGAGGAATGTCTTAGAGACTGTGTGACTTAGGGGTGACCCACGACCACACCCCTAAGCCCACACCCACGACCGCACCCCCCAGGCTCACACCCACGACCACACTCCCAGGCTCACATCCACACCCCCAGGCTCAAACCCACACCCCCAGGCTCACACCCATACCCACGACCACACCCCCACACCCACGACCACACCCCTAAGCTCACACCCTCGACCACACTTCCAGTATCTCTCTCATACATACGACCACACCTCCAGGCTCTCACGCACACACTACCATTAACGATAATTTCTGTTTGTTTCTTTTCTAAACACAAATAGCCGTGTACGTTAGCACGACCATATTGATAACCATACCACAAATTATAAAAGAATAACTTAATAACTATCTAACCTAACCTAGCCTAACCTAACCTCACCTAACCTCACCTCACCTAACCTAACCTAACCTAACCTAACCTAACCTAACCTAATAGCCGTAGGACACAATGGCTTAAATGCACCTGAACTAATTTCACCATACCAAAGTCTAATCCAACTATACTGATAAAAATAGTATCTATATAGAGTGTGCTATATATATTATACACAACCCTGATATATTAAATTCCAAGTTCTTAACAAGGTAAAAAAAATTCGTCTTGTAAGTAAAAAAAAAAAACCAAAAAACAGCAAATATCACCGGGACTGACTGAACGATACGATGAAGAGTTGAACGAAGATTTGTGGAATTTCTGTGTCGCGGGAGGTCATAGGAACATTGAGTAAATTAATGCTTGATGTCTTGCTAGTGGGGGGAAGGAAGGGGGAGGGGGGAGGGAGGGAGAGGGAAGGAAGGGGAAGGTGGGAGGGAGGGAGAGGGATGGAAGGGGAAGGTGGGAGGGAGGGAGAGTGAAGGAAGGGGAAGGTGGGAGGGAGGGGAGGGAAGGAAGGGGGAAGGTGGGAGGGGGGGAGGAAGGGAAGGGGAAGGGGAGGAGGGAGAGGGAAGGAAGGGGAAGGTGGGAGGGAGGGAGAGGGAAGGAAGGGGAAGGTGGGAGGGAGGGAGAGGGAAGGAAGGGGAAGGTGGGAGGGAGGGGAGGGAACCTTTTGAATATTCCATTACATTGCGTGTCCTTGTTAAATGTATCATGCGTCGGACAGGAAGTGTTTTAAACAGTATTTTTTTCCTTGAATATCATTTACACGTTTAGTTACTAATTTCTTAAGTAGTTTTAAATTGCTTTCCTGATGAGGTTAATCTTGGTGGTGGGTTGAATACTGGATTAGTCTGTTTGGTTGAGGTAATTTGATGGTTGCGAGCGTTGGTTGAGTGTGTGGGAGGAGGGGGAGAGGTAGGTTATGGTTGTGACTTGGTGAGGGAGGGTGTGAGGGGGAAGGGGAGAGGTATGTTGTGGTGGTGACTTGGTGAGGGAGGGTGTGAGGGGCGGAGGGAGAGGTGTATGTTGTGGTGTGGAGGTGACTTGGTGAGGAGGGTGTGAGGGGAGGGAGGTATGTTGTGGTGGTGACTTGGTGAGGGGAGGTGTGAGGGGGGGAGAGGTAGGTTGTGGTGGTGACTTGGTGGGGTGAGCTGGTGCAGGGGCAGGGCATAGGGAGACTAATTGTGTTGATTACTTTTTGGCTGAGTCGTGTGGTGGTGGTGGTGGTGGTGGTGGTGGTGGTGGTGGTGGTGGTAGTGTTGGTGATTTGTGGTGTGGTTGTGAATTGTGGTGGTGGTGGTGGTGTGGTGAGTAACACTGGTATTATGATGAATAGTGTGGTAGTGCTTGGGGGTGGTGTGTAGTGTGGTGACGGTGTGGTGACTGTAATAGTGTTTGTGTTGAATATGGTGAAGGAGTGATGACCTGTGGTGAAGGTATAGTGCAATAATGAACTGAAATAATTTAGTTAATAACCTATAATACACACACACACACACACACACACACACACACACACACTAATGAGCGCTCCCTCCAAGTATGCACTCTAACCAACACACCTTTCAGACCCACCTGCTCACTTTAATTAACACGTACCTACAAAGAGAAGAAAATCCACCAAAATTGCGAATATCTTTTTTGTATTTTTTATTTTTATTTTTAATCTCATATGTGTGCGTGTGTGTGTGAGTGTGTGTGTGAGTGTGAGTGTGTGTGTGATGTCTTATCTTTTATCGCCAGTGATGATCTGAGTATTAAAGCTAAGAATCTAACCTGACTAACCTAACCTAACCTAACCTAACCTAACCTAACCTAACCTAACCTAACCTAACCTAACCTAACCTAACCTAACCTAACCTAACCTAACCTCAACCAAACTTAACCTAACTTACTACTTCTGATAGGATCTTTTCACGATTCCCCCAATAATTACCATGATCCCCTACGCCATTATTATTCCACCACAGCCATCCCATAATCAGACCACCCCCCCATAAACTGACCATTCCGACATCACCACCCCATCATATCCTCCCGTACCCCACTAGGAACAAAAGTCATCCCCATAACCTCCCATAAACCAATCCCCATCAACCCATGCTCACCTGTACTGAAAACTTCCCCCGTAACACTCCCCCATTAGCCGACTACCACCTCCTTAGCCAATGTATTTCCCCATAAGCTTAAACCTTCTGTTTCCTCAACCCATTACACTATTCTAAATCCCATTATATCTGAAACACTCCCCATTCAGTGAGCACCATTAACTCACCTCCCCATCCCGCCTCTCCAAATATTTCCCCTTGCTTGCCTGTCCATTAACACCCCCCATGAATCAACCATCACCCGTCTCCTCTGTCCATTACACCATAAAGAACCTCACCTTACTCCCCCTCCCCTCTCTTCCCTCCCCTCTCCCCCCTCCCTTTCCCTCCCCTCCTCTCCCCTCCTTTCCCTTCCCCTTCCCATAATACCATATATTATGTGCCCCATCCCTTGTACAATCCCTCTTCCAGTACTTCTGCCACTAACCTCTTCCAGAACTTCACCACTACCTCCTACACTTCCAGAACTTCACCTCACATAAACCATCTCCCCAAGCACCCTCCAACACCCCCTTACTCCAACCCTACCCCTTCCCCTCCCTCCATCACCCTCCCCTACGTCCTTCCCTCCCTCCCCTCACCATTCCCCCAGGAGGTGATCTCTCGTGCTAACTACACCATCAGGCAGTTCCGGGCTCATCCTCACCCTCCCTCCGGACCCCGACGCTAAATGGGCCTGTCTAAGTCTGAAAAATTAGTATATCCACGATAATGAAATATGACCGACCCAACCCCGTGAAAAATGATGAGGCGGGCGGTTGAAGAGTCATGTAGGTGTGGTAGGGTAGTTGGTGTGGTAGGGATGGTGTTGGTGTGGTAGGTGGTGTTGGTGTGGTAGGAGTGGTGTTGGTGTGGTAGGGGTGGTGTTGGTGTGGCAGGGGTGGTGGTGTAGGTGGTGCTGGTGTAGGTGAGGTTATGGTAGGATGGTGTTGTGGATAGGTGTGGTAGGGGTGGTGTTGGTGTGGTAGGGGTGGTGTTGGTGTGGGAGAGGGATTGTTGATGTGGTAGGATTTGTGTGGTGGTGTGGTAAGTGTTGCCTGTAGCTGTGGAGTAAGTATGGTAGGGATGTGGTATTAGGTGGTGTTGTAAGGGTGTGGTGTTGGTGGTGTGGTGAAGGTGTGGTGATGGTAGGTGGTGATATTGTGGTGTTATGGTGTGGTGTGGCGTTTGTGGTGATGGTGTGGTGTTGTGTGATGATGGTGGTAGTGATGGTGGTGTGGTGTTGGTGGTGTGGTGATGGTGTAGATGGTAGGTGGTGATATTGTGTTGTTGGTGGTGTGGTGTTGTGTGGTGAAGGTGGTGATGGTGTGGTGTTGGTGGTGTGGTGTTGGTGGTGTGGTGTTGTGGTGGCGTTTGTAGATGGTGTGGTGTTGGTGGTGTATGATGGTGGTAGGGATGGTGGTGTATTTTGGTGGTGTGGCATGTGGTGTTGTGGTGTTATGCTTGCATGGTGTGTGATGGTGGTGTGATGATGGTGGTGTAGTGATGATGTGGTGTAGTGATGATGTGGTGGTGATATTGTGGTGTTGTTTGTGTTTCATTTTGTTCAGTCAATTACGATAATATTTCTACTGAATGAATTTCCAAACTTTTTAACTGACTGAATGACTGACTGAGAAGACCTTTGGATAATTAATTCGTCGATCTAAACTTGAAATACAAAATAAATAAATAAATAAATAAATAAATAAATAAAAATTAAAATCCATCAAAATAAAAAATAAAAACTTTCAACTCTCAAATCGAAAGTTTCAGCTCAAAATTTATACCGAAATAAAGTTCCTTTGAAGAGCTTAAACTCCGGTAAAAATTAAAGAGAGAGAGAGAGAGAGTGAGAGAGAGTTTTGTGTAGAATGGCGGAAAGTTAAGCTTATACTGAAAGGGGGGAGAGGGGGAAGGGGGGGAGGGGATGGGGGGGGGGTTGAAAGTTTACACCCGTGTATATTGTTCAGCTTTCAGGTTGTGTTTATAAAGACCTTTTTTGATTGGTCGAGTGAGTTAGAGCTCAGCCTATCACTAACGTTGTTCTATTCTTTGTGTTCGATTTTAGCTTTTCATTTTATTTCGTTTTCTTAAATTAAAAACCTTGGAAATATTTTATAATAGATCTTGTGTAAACCCATAAGACCCATTAACGCCTTCCACCGCCTTCCCCTTCCATCACTGTCCCCCTTCCACCTCATTGCCCCTTCCACCTCCTTCCCCTTCCATCACTATCCCCTTCCACCTCATTGCCCCTTCCACCTCCTTCCCCTTCCATCACTATCCCCTTCCACCTCCTTCCCTTCCACCACCTCCTTCCCTTTCCATTTTCTTCCTTCTACTTCCTCCCCCTTCCCCGCCTTCCCTTCTGTCCTCCTTCCCTTCCATCACTATCCCTGGCCTGCTTCTCTCTGCTCCTTCCATCACTTCCCCCCTTCCTCCACTTTTCCCCCTTTCACCGCCTTCCCTTTCCACCTCCCTTCCCCCTTTCCACCTCCTTCCCTTCCACCTCCTTCCCTTCCACCTCCTTCCCCCTTCCACCCCCCTTCCCTTCCACCTCCTTCCCCTTCCACCTCCTTCCCCTTACACCTCCTTCCCTTACACCTCCTTCCCCTTCCACCCCCCTTTCCACATCCTGTTTGTTCATCCCCATTCCTCCCTCCTACCCTGTATGACCCACCACAAAGACCATCCCCACACACCCTCATCCCCCATCACCCCTATTCATCCCACTCCTCCCCATCACTCCCATCATCACCCCTGTCTCTCTCTCGTTAATGGAACCTGTATATAACCCATCCCCTTCAACTACCACAGCTACCCCATTCCCCCTTCAACCCATTAAACTACCATTACTACTAACCCTTTCCTCGCCCTTCCTGCTTCCTCCCCCGCTCCATTCCTCTCTCCATCCCTCTCACCTCCCTTCCCTTCCCTCTCACTGTCAGTATATAGCCACGAACAACAAAGACCTCGGTGCCTACAGTACATAAGCCTGTCTTATAGCCGATCCGGGTAGGGTCCATTAAAGAGCTAAGCCACATTTTCTCTCCGTACTTCTTCTCTTTTTCCCTCCCACACCCCCCCCCACACCCCCCCCCCCCACCCCCTTCTTTCTCCCCATCATACCCTCCCTCCTCCCCACCTTCCTCCCTCCCTTACCCTTTCCTCTTTTGTTCCCTCCCACATCTTTCTCTCTTACCTCCCTCTTACATTCTTTCTCCTTTCCTCTGCTTCCCCTTTTCTGACATCCCCTTCCTCCCCTTTTATTCCACTTCTTCTCTTCTCCTCCCCAACCATTTCCGTTTCTACATTGTTTCTTTCCTATTCCACCCCCCTACTTTATTCCCCTCTCACTTTCTCCCCTCCCACACCCTTTCCTTTTTTTCCTTCTCCTCCCTCCTTCCTTCCTTCACTTCCTCCTTCCACATTTCTCCCCATTCCCCAAGCCTCTTCCTCCCCCATCTTCCCTCACCCTCCCTCCCTCTCCTCCCTCCCTCTCTCTCCTTCAATCCTCTCCACACATCTCCCGTCTCCTTCCCTTTCACCCTTCCCCTCCCTACCTCCCTCTCCCCTTCCCATCGGCTTCCTTTATGCACCTGATTAGCCGACAGGTATAAATGAGGGGAATCAGTCAGGTAGTAAGATAGCTTAGTGAGGGGGGGGAGGGGCAGTCATGAGAGAGGGACAGGCAGACAGAAATATAGATAGACAGAGCAACAGACAGACAGAAAAGGAAGACAGATGAGAGAGAGAAAAGGGTAAAGGTATAGACTAATTCCTCCTCTTCTGTTTCTATGTTCTTCTCTTCTTTTTCTTTCTCCTCCTCCTCCTCCTTCCTCGTTTCTTCTTCCTCCTCCTCCTCCTCCTCCTCCTCCTGGGTCCCCTGAATCTGGCCGCTGCTGAGAAACAAAATGAATTACAGTTCCCTTTGAGAAGCCCTGCCTGCCCACCCTTCCCTGGCCCTGCCCCTCTGCCCACCCCTCCCCTGGCCCAGCCTTGCCCACCCCTCCCTGCCCAGCCTCGCCCACCCCCCCGGCCCAGTCTCGCCCACCCCCTTCCTCGCCCCTGCCTCGCTCCACCCTCCCTCGGCCCAGCCTCGCCTACCCCCTCCCTGCCCAGCGTCTCGCCCATACCCCCTACTCCCTGTCCCTCCCTTGCCCTTCCTCGCCCACCCCCTATCCCAACCCTCCTCACCCCCTCCTCGCCCCCACCCCTATCCTTACCCCCTCCCTCACATCCTCCTGCCCCCCACCCCCTCGACCTCTTGTCTCTGCTGTCTAGAGCTTCAAAAAGACGACGACAAATTCAGGGCGTCACTGTACACCACATTGCCTTGATGACGACACACAAACACACACGGGGCTTCACCACCACTCAACTGGCAACAACAAACACTGAGGGCTTCACTACCTCCTTCTGACAACAACAACAAACACTGAGGGCTTCACTACCTTCTTCTGACAACAACAACAAACACTGAGGGCTTCACTACCTCCCTCTGACAACAACAACAAACACTGAGGGCTTCACTACCCTCCTCTGATAACAACAACAAACACTGAGGGCTTCACTACCTCCTTCTGACAACAACAACAAACACTGAGGGCTTCACTACCTCTGACAACAACAACTGAGGGCTTCACTACCTCCTCTGACAACAACAACAAACACTGAGGACACCTCCTTCTGACAACAACAACAAACACTGAGGGCTTCACTACCTCCCTCTGACAACAACAACAAACACTGAGGGCTTCACTACCTTCTGACAACAACAACAAACACTGAGGGCTTCTACTACCTCCTTCTGACAACAACAACAAACACTGAGGGCTTCACTCCCTCTGACAACAACAAACACTGAGGGCTTCACTACCTCCTCTGACAACAACAACAAACACTGAGGGCTTCACTACCTCCTCTGACAACAACAAACACTGAACACTGACAACAACAACAAACAGGGCTTCACTACCTCCTTCTGACAACAACAACAAACACTGAGGGCTTCACCACTGACAACAACAACAAACACTGAGGGCTTCACTACACTCTCTGATAACAACAACAAACACTGAGGGCTTCACTACCTCCTTCTGACAACAACAACAAACACTGAGGGCTTCACTACCTCCTTCTGACAACAACAACAAACACTGAGGGCTTCTACTACCTCCCTCTGACAACAACAACAAACACTGAGGGCTTTCACCTCCTTCTGACAACAACAACAAACACTGAGGGCTTCACTACCCCTCTGACAACAACAACAACACAGGGCTTCACTACCTCCCTCTGATAACAACTCGGGCTGTCAGATCTGAAAAATGTGACAGACAGACAGACAGACAGACAGACAAAGAATCTAGTGAAAATGAGAGAGAGAGAGAGAGAGAGAGAGAGAGAGAGAGAGAGAGAAGTTGACAGAAGAATGAGATAGATGAGAAGACAGAGAGAGACAATTGAGGATAAGTGTGAGAGACAGGTTGACAGAGGAGGGAGATGGAGGAGAGATCCGAGAGACACGCTTGAGACTAAGAGATGTATGGGTAAAAACTGGAGAGAGAGAGAGAGAGAGAGAGAGAGAGAGAGAGAGAGAGAGAGAGAGAGAGAGGAAAAGACAGAAAGAAAAAGAAAAAAGGAAGAGAGAGAGAGAGATAGAGAGAATAGAGGGTAAGAGAGAGAGAGAGAGGAAAAGAAAGAAAGAAAGAAAGAAAGAAAGAAAGAAAGAAAGAAAAGGAGTGAGATAGTTATATAGGAGACCAAAGGATACAAAAATAAACAACAACAACACCAACACTCGGAGAGACATTTAAAAAAAATCTCCAAAAATGAGAAAGTCACATTGAGACAAAAAATGAGACAGTGAGAGACAAAAAAATGTACTCAACCACTAGTACCACATGAGACATTAATTTATTTCGCTAAGAGAGACAAACGATACAAAAAAAGAGACTCGTATTCGGTGAGAACATTACACTTTCACGAGATGAGACATAAATAGACATAATTGGCCACTAACACACAATAAGACATCAAGATTTCATAAGACGTTAACAGTGAGAAATAAAATAACATGTAATATTCCTCCCTCGACTACCTGATGAGACATTAATATTTCACATAAGAGACAAAAAAACGAGACATTACCACATAGTGAGACATGAGGCAGAGGCATAAACAAATAGGCCACATCCACCACCAGCACATGAGACATTAAATATTTACAAAAGGAGAGAAGCAAAGAGATAAGAGACAGAATTGAGAGACTTCTACACTGAGACATATTTTTTGTTTAAAAAGAGATCAAATGAGTTAAACACGAGACATAAACACGTAGTGAGACATTAATTTCTATCACCAGAGGAATTAAGAAGAGAAAAAAAAAGAGATATCCCTACAAGTGAGATATTAAAATCTATTAAGAGACAAAAAGTGAGACAGCGGGACACACAGAGGCATTAAAATTTCACAAGAGGAGAGACGAAAAGAGACATAAATTGTCACTGATACAAAAAATATGAGACACTCCTACAAGACAAGACCTGAAACATTCACAAAGGGAAAGATAAAGTGATACATTAAATTTTCACACAAATGAGACACAAACAGAGACGTTCTACAAGGTGAGACATTAAATACGCACAAAATGAGAGACAAGGGAGACATTAAATTTCTGTAAAATGACACCAAAAAGACGAGGACCTCCTAAGAGATGAGACATTAAACATCCACAAAATGAGACATAAATCATGAGACATAAATAAATCAGACATTTCATTAGACCTTCACAAAATAGATGCAAAGAAGGAGACATTAACAGCCCACAAATTAAAACATTATGAGCCATAAACGGGACAGTCCCTGAAGGTGAGACATAAAATAAAAAATAAATAAAAAATAAAAAAAATCGATACAAGCAATTATTCCTTAAGGTGAGACATTAAAATTATCCACGAATTGAGACACAAACGAGACATTCTTAAAAATTGAGACATTAAAAGATCCATAAAATGAGACAAAAACAAGGGAGAGAGACATTAAGATTTCACAGTAGTAGTTTTTCCTCCCTCACCTAACTCTCCCTTATTTTACAGTATCTCTCTGTTGGCTTAATCACCCTTAACTCACCCTTGTGTATACGTCAGGGTGAAGGGAGAGTATCTTAGGGAGTTGGTGTCCTACTTAAAGTGTGGCTCTCTCTCTCTCTCTCTCTCTCTCTCTCTCTCTCTCTCTCTCTCTCTCTCTCTCTCTCTCTCTCTCTTTTCCCTCACCCTCTCTCCCTTTATTTTTATATCGTTCTTCCTTATCTCCAGTTTCTCTCCCTTCCGATTCCCTATTGCTGTTATGAAGCTATTTAGTCACTCTTCCCTTATTCCCCCCTTTCATCCTCGTTTGTATTACTTCCCCTGTTTGTTTATCTGATGTTTCCGTCTCTTCCTCATTTTCTTTAACCGTTTCTATATTTTGGGGTTGGTGGTGGTTTCTCTATCTGTCTTTCTGCTTATCTGTCTTTTTCTCTCTTTCTTTTTCTCTTACTGTCATTCTATATCTTTCTATTTCTGTCTGTTTCTCTGGTCCAGAATTACCAACTTGTACCATTATATTGTTCATAAGTTCAAGTTCAACACACACGTCAGTTAAGTGAAGCCTTGAAGATACTCGAAGGTCTGTTGGCTGGCTGGCGCTCTGCTCGTACTTACTTCCGGGACCTTGGTTCGATGTGCCTCAACGATTTTAATCCACAGGTGTTAAAAATGATCGTGGTGGTGATAATGGTGTTAGATAAAGTATAGATAGTAATATATTATTGTATATAGAGTTACTGAACATCTGTGGCTAAGTTAGGTTAGGTTAGGTCAGGTCAGGTCAGGTCAGGTCAGGTCAGGTCATTTCCTGTACTCTACATACATTAGTACATAAGCTCGTATAACCCAACCTCCGTCATTAATAAGTACATGTAAGAGTAAGTTATAGGAATAGTATCAGTAATTAGAGTAGTGATAATAATAGCAATAGTTATATTATTTTTTAGTATAAGTAATAGCAGTACTAGTAGTGATAACAACAGAACATCAGTAATAAAAACAAAATAGGAAAGAATATTTAGACTAAGAGATCCCACTGTGTCAACACCCTGGTAACACTCGGGACAACAGCGCCTCTAGCGGCAGATACAGTATACAGTGGCAGTGTTTGGCGTCTATAAATTATCAAAACTCTTATAAGAATTTTCTTGGGTTGTGTGATTTATTCGCTGCCAAAGGACGAAGGAAAATAACACAACACGAGGTGCTGTACAGTGTGATTGAAACAAGCATTAGGTAATAACGTGGGCGTGTGGCTGTGATTGTTATTGATATATTGTAATAACTACAACTGTTCTACAAGACACACTTTGTTCCTTAAGTACTTAATATTAACCCCAGCACAACCGCTGTTTAGTACAAGGATATTGTCATAGTTTGTATCTACAGGTAGACCCCAGGGCCCCACGTGGACTAACTGTAGCTCCTGTGTAGTAGTAGTGAAGTTAACAGGTGTCTGCATCAGTTAGTAGCAGTAATAGCTATAGCAGTAACAGTAGTAGTAGTAAATTAGCAGTAATAGCTATAGCAGTATCAGTAGCAGTAGTAGTAGTAAAGTAGCATTAATAGCTATAGCAGTAACAGTAGCAGTAGTAAAGTAGCAGTAATAGCTATGGCAGTAACAGTAGTAGTAGTAAAGTAGCATTAATAGCTATAGCAGTAACAGTAGCAGTAGTAATCAAAGGACATATTAACCACAATGAAAACAGGGAAAGATAAATCGCATTTTAGATACGAAAGTGAAAAATTATCCCGTGAATGAAAGAGATGTTCGTCCGTCTGTCTGTCTGTCTCCTCTGAAATTACACATTCATAAAGGGAAAATTCTAATTACTTGGTTCCTCATTTGGCTACACACAGAGATAAGGCGCTGATTACTGGCGCAGGTGGTGGTGGTGGTGGTAGATAGTGTGGGTGGTGGGTACAGGTGGTGGTAGATGGTGTGGGTGGTGGGTACAGGTGGTGGTAGATGGTGTGGGTGGTGGGTACAGGTGGTGGTAGATGGTGTGGGTGGTGGGTACAGGTGGTGGTAGATGGTGTGGGTGGTGGGTACAGGTGGTGGTAGATGGTGTGGGTGGTGGGTACAGGTGGTGGTAGATGGTGTGGGTGGTGGGTACAGTGGTGGTAGATGGTGTGGGTGGTGGGTACAGGTGGTGGTAGATGGTGTGGGTGGTGGGTACAGGTGGTGGTAGATGGTGTGGGTGGTGGGTACAGGTGGTGGTAGATGGTGTGGTGGTGTGGGGTGCCAGGTGGTGGTAGATGGTGGGTGGTGGGCACAGGTGGTAGATGTGTGGTGGTGGGGTACAGGTGGTGGTAGATGGTGGGGTGGTGGGTACAGGTAGTAGGTACAGGTGGCGGTTGTATGTACACGTTAGATAAGATCACCCAAAAAAATGAATTCCAAATGAGAGAAATAATTAGTGAAAACTAATCAGGTAAGAAAATGAGCCATATGTGTGTGTGTACTAACGTTGTATACCTGTAAGTCTACCTGTGTTACCTGTACTTGTATTACCTGTTCCCGCACACACACACACACACACACACACACACACACACACACACACACACACACACTTGATTCCTGGAGGCGAACTGTAGGCGGGGCAAACTGATGTAAATTTATGTATCGAATCATAGGCGGAAGCTGCTCATATCCCCCTATCAATCAGGGTCCGGGAGGAGGAGAAGGGGGAGGAGGAGGAGGGAAGATGGTATAAGGAGGCTGTTGATGTGACGATATCGGTCTGGCGTGGGGGAAGGGGGGAGGGGGTATTGGAGGGGTGAATATGGAAGGAAGGACAGGGGGATGGGGAGGGAGGTGGATATGGAAGGAAGGCAGGGGAAGGGAGGAGGTGGATAGGGAAGGAAGGCAGGGGGAAGGGGAGGGAGGTGGATAGGGAAGGAAGGCAGGGGGAAGGGGAGGAAGGGAATTGAAAGGACTGATATAGCACTGGTAGTAGAAATGTGACGTCATGCACTCGTTAATAACTTCTCAATATGACTTTATATAAATATTTAAGAGATTCTCAAGTATTGAAGCTCTTATACACTTAGACTATATTAAGATATAGGAAACACTGAGAGAAAGAACGAGGGAATATTTATATACCTCGCCTGTATAGTATAAATACCACCAATATATAGATACACAACAACATAGGTATTTTAGTAACACTCTCCCTTGTCAACAATAGACCCAAAACAGACAATAACATACAATAACACCAATGTAATGTTATTCCATGTGTTATTTTTGCTGGTTTTTTTTTTTAGGGTCTGGTTATGACAAGACATAAGTTATCCCCCCTCCTCCCCCTCCCCCCTCCTCTCCCCCCAACCACAAGGAGAGTCCATTACCTCTTGTTCATATACGGGTTATTTCCTCACCTCTCAGTAATAAATAAATAAATAAATTAATAAAATACACAATGAAAATCGTCAAATAATGTCTCAGCTTAAAAAGTCGCAAGAATCCAAACGTCAGATCTTTTATTCAGGTGAGAAACTTTACAGGTTCATTTATTATTACAGGTAACACGATAATTAGAGGTATTGTTATAGGTGTATGGATGTATTTATAGGTATGGATATAAGTATAGGAATATTAGAAAGTAGAAATGCGTATTAGAAAGGAGAAACACGTATTAGAAAGGAGAAACACGTATTAGAAAGCAGAAACACGTATTAGAAAGCAGAAACACGTATTAGAAAGTAGAAACACGTATTAGAAAGTAGAAACACGTATTAGAAAGCAGAAACACGTATTAGAAAGTAGAAACACGTATTAGAAAGTAGAAACACGTATTAGAAAGTAGAAACACGTATTAGAAAGCAGAAACACGTATTAGAAAGTAGAAACACGTATTGGAAAGCAGAAACACGTATTAGAAAGCAGAAACACGTATTAGAAAGTAGAAACACGTATTAGAAAGTAGAAATACGTATTAGAAAGTAGAAACACGTATTAGAAAGTAGAAACACGTATTAGAAAGTAGAAACACGTATTAGAAAGCAGAAACACGTATGGTAGAGTCAAGTTGGGGGAAAATAGGCGGAGTTTCGCGTCTCATTATGAATTTCTATTGGCTGAGGGGTGGGAGAAGGTTAAAGGGTTACCAGTTAATAAATAATGAATGATGATCCCTTAACCCAAACACGGAAGTTGGAGTGTGTGTGTGTGTGTGTGTGTGTGTGTGTGTGTGTGTGTGTGTGTGTGTGTGTGTGTTATTAATTAGAGGGGAAGCGTATTAGCCCGTGTACAGATATAGTGATTGATGCTTATAATGGGATAGAAATTAACCTAGAGAGAGAGAGAGAGAGAGAGTGTCACCCATCACCGCTATGCTATCCACTCATGAACGCACATTGCTTAATATTACTGGTGATAGGTGTGTGTGTGTGTGTGTGTGTGTGTGTGTGTGTGTGTGTGTGTGTGTGTGTGTGTGTGTGTGTGTGTGTGTGTGAGGGGACAGAGTTACTTGTTATATTATCAGTTCCTCTTATAACTACTACTGTGGCAGCATCAGGGTGTAGGGGAAGAGGAGGAAGAGGAAGAGGAGGAAGAGGAAGATAGGGGGATGAGTCGGCGTGAGTCACTCAGGGAAGAGGTGGAAGAAGAAGATGGGGGGATGGTCAGCGTGAGTCACCAGGAGAGGTGGAAGAGGAAGATGGGGGATGAGTCAGCGTGAGTCACCAGGGAAGAGGTGGAAGAGGAAGATAAGGGATGAGCAGCGTGAGTCACCAGGGAAGAGGTGGAAGAGAAGATAGGGGATGAGTCAGCGTGTCACCAGGAAAGGTGGAAAGAAGATGGGGGATGAGTCAGCGTGAGCACCAGGGAAGAGGTGGAAGAGGAAGATAAGGGGATGAGTCAGCGTGAGTCACCAGGAAGAGGTGGAAGAGGGAAGATAAGGGGGATGAGTCAGCGTGAGTCACCAGGGAAGAGGTGGAAGAAGAAGATAGGGGGATGAGTCAGCGTGAGTCACCAGGAAGAGGTGGAAGAGGAAGATAAGGGGATGAGTCAGTGTGAGTCACCAGGGAAGAGGTGGAAGAAGCAGATAGGGGGATGAGTCAGGTGAGTCACCAGGGAAGAGGTGGAAGAGGAAGATAAAGCGTGAGATGGAAAAGAAGATAGGGGGATGAGCAGCGTGAGTCACCAGGGAAGAGGTGGAAGAAGAAGATAGGGGATGAGTCAGCGTGAGTCACCAGGGAAGAGGTGGAAGAAGATGAGGGGAGATGAGTCAGCTTGAGTCACCAGGGAAGAGGTGGAAGAGGAAGATAGGGGGATGAGTCAGCGTGAGTCACCAGGAAGAGGTGGAAGAAGAAGATAGGGGATGAGTCAGAGTCACCAGGAAAGGTGGAAGAAGAAGATAAGGGGATGAGTCACACCAGGAAGAGTGGAAGAGGAAGATAAGGGGATGAGTCAGCGTGAGTCACCAGGAAGAGGAAGAGGAAGATAAGGGGATGGAGTCAGCGTGAGTCACCAGGGAAGAGGTGGAGAGAAGATAGGGGGATGAGTCATGAGTCACCAGGGAAGAGGTGGAAGAAGAAGATAGGGGGATGAGTCAGCGTGAGTCACCAGGGAAGAGGTGGAAGAGGAAGATAAGGGGATGAGTCAGCGTGAGTCACCAGGGAAGAGGAGGTGGAAGAAGATAGGGGATGAGTCAGCGTGAGTCACCAGGGAAGAGGTGGAAGAGGGAAGATAAGGATGAGTCAGCGGAGTCACTAGGAAGAGGTGGAAGAGGAAGATAGGGGGATGAGTCAGCGTGCGTCACCAGGAAGAGGTGGAAAAGAGGAAGATAGGGGGATGAGTCAGCGTGAGTCACCAGGGAAGAGGTAGATAGGGGGAGATGAGTCAACGTGAGTCACTGGGGAAGAGGAAGATAGGGGGATGAGTCAGCGTGAGTCACCAGGGAAGAGGTAGATAGGGGATGAGACGTGAGTCACCAGGAAGAGGAAGATAGGGGGATGAGTCAGCGTGAGTCACCAGGGAAGAGGAAGATAGGGGAGATGAGTCAGCGTGAGTCACCAGGGAAGAGGTAGATAGGGGGATGAATCAGCGTGAGTCACCAGGGAAGAGGAGATAGATAGTCAGGTGAGGGAAGAGGAAGATAGGGGATGAGTCAGCGTGAGTCACCAGGGAAGAGGAAGATAGGGGAGATGAGTCAGCGTGAGTCACCAGGAAGAGGTAGATGGGGGATGAGTCAGCGTGAGTCACCAGGAAGAGAGGAGGATGAGTCAGCGTGAGTCACCGAGGAGCGTCCGTTCTACCGGTGACCGCCAGTCTTCATCAGGCAGTAATAACTCAACTATAATAAGGCAAGAGACCCGTCAAACTGGGAGACCTCAGGAGCACCGTACCGGAATGACGTGTTGTGTGTGTGTGTGTGTGGGTGGGTGTGTGTGTGTGTGTGTGTGTGTGAGAGAGATGATGGAAGTAAAGTTGTGAGATGTTGAAAGACGATGGGAGATAGTTGAGATTCTTTGATGAGAGATGCTGAGATATTTTGAGATGGTCTCTCTCTCTCTCTCTCTCTCTCTCTCTCTCTCATAAATATTTCTATACTCTCTCTCCCCCATCTCTTCATTCTTCCCCTCCTCCTTATTTCTCCTTCCTTTCTCTCATCCCCCATTTCTGTTCCTCCCTCCTTCATCCCCCATTTCCCTGTGTATTTGCCTACCTCTCCTCCCCACTGCATTCCTCCCTAGACCCCCAAATCTCCCCAGCTTTGTCTTCAATCCTTTCCCACAGGCCTACAGACATGTGTGTACCCCCCTCTGTGTGGGCCTATGTTATCACCCCTCAACACCCTCTCCTCCCCCCACACTCCTCCCCCTCAGAATTTTACCGCCATCTTCCCCTACCCTCCTCTCCCTCCCTCCCTCTCCTCCCTCCCCCTTCCCTCCTCTCCTTCCTCCCTCTTCTACCTACCTACCCTCGTTTTTCTCCTTTCCCTATATCTCCTCCTCCTCACCCTTTCCCCTCTTCTCTCCTCCCTCCTCTTTCTCCTCCTGTCTCCCCTAATCTCCCTTTTCTCCTCCCTCCTCCTCCCTCCCTCTCTCTCTTCCCACCTACTATGAAAATTTTTCAGATTCTCGGCGACAACTGATGAGACAGGCAGACAGACAGACAGACAGAAAAAGAGAGTAAAGTTTTGAAGGTGAGATTAAAATTGATTGAGAAAAATGAGAGGGATGGAGTGAGAGTGAGAGAAAGATGTGATAAAGTAAGGGAGAGAGAAGAGAGAGAGAGAGAGAAAGAGAGAGAGAGAGAGAGCTACAGATACAGAGATAACCACAGAGAGAGAAGGAGAATGTGTGAGAGAGTATGAGACAGAGAGAGAGTGAGATAGTGAGAGAGAGAGAGAGCCAGACTAAATTGAGTTCTGAGGACGTTCCGGAAAATATAATGTGGGGGACGTGGGATCCTTATAAAGCGTCCGGTGAACCCCATCTTGCTGGTATTCATTTGTAGGTATACCGCCGCCTACCTCCTCCTCCTTCCTCTCCTTCCTCCTCCTCCCTCTCCTTCCTACCTTTCATTCCTTCTCCTCCTCCGTCCTCCTCCTCCTCCTTCCTCCCCTCCCTAACTCCCATTCCTTCTCCTCCTCCTTCCTCCCCTCCCTAACTCTCATTCCTTCTCCTCCTCCTTTCACTTCTTCTCCGCCATCTTCCTATTTTCCTCCCCTCCCTAATTTTCACTCCTCCTCCTCCTTTCACTTCTCCTTCTCCGCCCTTCTCCTCCTTCCTCTCCTTCCAAACTCTCATTCCTTCTCCTTTCCCTCCTTTCACTCACCTTCTCCTCCTCCTCCTCTTCCTACTTCCTACTCTCCTTAACTCTTACTCTTTCTCCTCCTTTCACTTCTTGTTTGGGTAGTGGTAGTAGTAGTAGTAGTAGTAGTAGTAGTAGTAGTAGTAGTAGTAGTAGTAGTAGTAGTAGTAGTAGTAGTAGTAGTAGTAGTAGTAGTAGTAATGATAATAAAAGAAAATATTTGAATATGCTAATAAAATAAATATAGATGACGTTTTATGATAATCCGGCGTGGCTCAGTGGATCAGATTTCACTACAGGTTGAGTATGCCACGAGTTCGATTCCCTGTGAAGTGGGAGTCCATCTATGGGTTTGCTGATGTGAGAGAGAGAGAGAGAGAGAGAGAGAGAGAGAGAGAGAGAGAGAGAGAGAGAGCCACATTCCCACCCACGCCTAACTTTGCCCGCCCACTTGGCCCACCCACTCGGCCCACTTATTTAGCCCACATCAACCTGGCCAACACCCGCCCACCAACGCCTCCAGACCAGCCATGTATTTGCATGTTTAAGCTTAGATTTATATTATACCTCGCAGGAAAATTCAGGAAAGGGTGGCGGAGGTGTGAATGGTGAGAGTGTGAGTGGTGATGGTGGTGTTGATGGTGAGAGTGTGAGTGGTGATGGTGGTGTTGATGATGAGAGTGTGAGTGGTGATGGTGGTGTTGATGGTGAGAGTGTGAGTGGTGATGGTGGTGTTGATGATGAGAGTGTGAGTGGTGATGGTGGTGTTGATGGTGAGAGTGTGAGTGGTGATGGTGGTGTTGATGGTGATGTTGGTAGTAGTGTTAGTGTTCAGTAGTAGAGTTGAGAAGGTAATGTTAGTTAGTTCAGTAAAAATGGTACAAATGAGGTTTCTTACTGAGACAGACAGACCACCACCTGATATTGAACAAAACTCTACGGACACATATAACAACACACACACAGACACACACACACACACACACAGTACAGTATGAGAGGCGGACAATTATTGGAGTAGAATGGGATGCTATCTCTACCCCCATTTCTCCTTCATTCTTTCCCTCCTTCTCTTCTCTCCTCCCCCTCCTACTGCCGTCCCTCCCTCTTACCCTCCACCCACCCTCCCACCCACCCACCCTCAACCTTGTTATGATTCAACTCAGACTTGACCGAATAAAATAAAATACCTCGTTCCTCCCCATATCTGACCCAACCTTTTACAGCCAGGGCAGGAGAGGTCGCTGCAATAACCCAAATATACGGGGGTCCAAACACAGCAAAAGAGCGATGATGAGCGAGTAATAAGGCGTGAGGAGAAAGAAAGAAGAGGGAGGGAGGGAGGGGGGAGAGGGAGAGGGAGAGGGAGAGAGAGAGGGAGTGATAAAGTTGGCGGTGGAAGTTCATAAGTGAGAGCAAATATTACGGGGTGGTAATCCTGTGTGTGTGTATCTCTCTCTCTCTCTCTCTCTCTCTCTCTCTCTCTCTCTCTCTCTCTCTCTTAGCCAACAACATCCCGTCGTAACCGGTTATTCCTTGGTATCCGACTAACCTCATCATCTAGGTCATTAGGTGTTCACTTGTATCCGGCTATTTCTGTCATTTGGTCATTCTTTTTGAATCCGGTTCTATTATCCGAAATTCTTTTAAATCTGATTCCATTATCCGGAACTCTCTCGGATCTGGCCCTATTATCTGGAACTCTGTGGTATCCGGCTCTGCTATCTGGTGTTCTCTCGTATCCGGCTAATGTTAAGCATCCGGTATTTGTGTCTGATATCAGGTATAATTTCCTGGTAACCGGCTGTGTTCCTCTTGTGTAACCCACGATGACTTAAGCCTTTGAATATGATGGATGGATGGATGGATAGATGGATAGATGAATGGATAGATGGATGAATGGAGAGATGGATGGAGGGATGGATGGATAACTTCACCTACATAAAGAACAAAAATTTAACTATACGTGATTATCGGAACACTTCAGGCAGGAAGACTTAACCCCTTGAGTACGCCAAACTTAACCATTGGAAGTAAGAAAGCTTAGGTCTTGTAAGTCGTCTCTACTCCAGGAGCTGAGAAGTTGTGTTGTGAAGGGAGATGTTTTTATTTACCTGGTTATGTAATGATAATGATGACAGTAATAATGATGATGATGATGATGATGATGATGATGATGATAAGAAGAATATTTGAGTGTTAAAGGGATGTTGATAATGAATAAAATGCAGGAATGAATGTGGAGGTGAAGGTAGGGATGGAGAGTGTGTGTGTGTGGATGACGGTGTGGCCAGGCGATGTGGTCAGACGGTGTGGCCAGGTGATGTGGTCATGTTGAGAGGATGGGAAGTAATAGCTTGGTAAAGAAAGTGTTATGAAGAAGAGGGGAAGAAGACCAAGAGGCGTGATGAAAGGCTGGGGTGAAGGATGCACTAGAAGAGAGAGAGAGAGAGAGAGAGAGAGAGAGAGAGAGAGAGAGCAGCTGCGAAGATCGTAACGTCAACAAGGGAGTTTTAAGCCTGATGGTGATGGTAGTGATGATGGTGGTGATGATGGTGGTGGTGGAATATTATGTCACTCACCATATTTTCAAAGCGTTTATATATACATACATGTGGATGAGTATACATGTATATATTCATGAGTGTATACATCATACTAGTGAGGTGAGTAGTGAGGATAAGACAGTGAGAGATGAGAAGCAGGTGAGGTAACACACTTTACCACACCTTTAACGAACTCACTATCTCCAAAAAATGTGACAACAGCTCTTTTTTTCTTTACATTTGCTTACTTCGTCTACCATAACAATCACCATCACCACAACTATCATCCATAATTATTACAACCATCGGTAAAACAATCACCACTAACACATCACAACTACCATCACCATATCACAACTACCACCACATCATCATACCACAACTACCACCACACCACAATACCACATCAACCACAGTTACCAACATCGACTTTTCAACACGACCTCATGCTTTCCACAAGACACAAAGGGTTTCTCCTAGTACAGTTTACCCTTCGTGTGTGTGTGTGTGTGTGTGTGTGTGTGTGTGTGTGTGGAGAGAGAGCGAGAGAGAACAGGTGTAGCCGCTGAGGGAACACACCTGTCTTCCTTGTACCCATATCCCAAGCACTATTGACCCCTGGCTGGACGAACACCTGTTGCCAGATGCCCAGGTGAGTGTTGCGCAGGTGTTCTCTTTATGTATGATCTAATCAATACATTTTGAATATCTCACCGCCATTAAGACGTGAGGTCACAGGATGATATGGTCGCCATGTTGTGAGGGAATGTGTGACCAGGTATGGGTGCTCACTCTGGGTCGACTCGCCTTCCGCTTTATCAAGTAATCGTCACTTAATTTCCTTTCATTAACTGTGTGTGTAAGAGAGAGAGAGAGAGAGAGAGAGAGAGAGAGAGAGAGAGAGAGAGCACATCCATCTCGAGTCTCTGTATACCTTTGATGTCATTTTGGTTGCCTCGTTTGTATGGTAGGTGAGGTGAGACAGGTGGATGGGTTGCCATTTCGCCAGTTAGAGGATCATTTAATACCTATGGGTGGGGAGGGAGGGGGGAGCAGCAGACAACACAGAAGAGACACACCAGGTAGTGTAGTGGGGTGTAGGTATATGTTGTGGGGGTGTAGGTGCCTGGTGGGGTGGGGGTGTAGGTTATAACGTGGTACTGTAGGTTATAACGTGGTGGTACTAAGTTAATATGTTACAAGCAGCATTGGCAGGTGTTGGCGGTAAAGGAATGTGTCAATACCCCACAAATAAAAAAAAACTCACGCGTTCAAGATTCAAGGGACAGTGTCAGAGGGACGTGCTGACACTCTGGAGTATCAGCACGTTCACCTGGTCAGTATCCTGTCTGGGCGCTGACGAGAGTGTATCACCACGCTGACACTGACCAAAACACTAGACTGACTGAAGTTCTGTTTATTTTATTTTCACCGAGATATAATGTCTGGTCAACCTGCCATTTTGGTATTACTGAGAGGGCTACATTGTGCTCCCATATCGACCAGAGATTTATTTTCGGTATTGGCATCCTGGAGAAATGCCTCTGTGTTGTGTTGTACGGCTGCCCACCCACAGGAAAATTCTTACAGAGGAACCTTTCACGGGCGAATTGTCTTTATTACAACAGGAACTAGACGGTAGCTGGTCGTGATGTTCGTTTTCTGTTGTGGTGGTATTGTGTATTTGGTTTTGTTTTATAATTATCAGTTTATGTTCTTATTCTTATATATTGTGTGTTTTACTTTACACTTCATCTATGCCATAACTTAGATGGGATTAATATTAAACCTTAAAACTATCAAAATAACGTGATGGTGTCGTTGAGTTGCGGTGGTCGAGTGAATACGGCTTTCACTTCCCGTCCTAAAGGTTGTTGGTTAGATCCCTGGGTTCTCTACCTGTCCACCCAGTCCCGTCCATGCCGTCTCTTTGTTTACCTAAGTGGCGTGTGTTTATGAGACCCACATTTGCTTTATCCACTTCATCCACTTACTATAGAAACAAATGCAAACATAACATACGACCTTTACCAGTACTTATTATCTACTGCGTGAAGGTGAACTGTGATATCTTAATTAATGACCTGTTGCATATTGATATTATACCAGAATAACAAGTTAGACGATTGTAAAAACAGAACACGATAGGAGACGATATATTTAAGTATATGTCAATAGTTCACGATATATTTCCTATAGATGTGATACATAACGAGAAATGGATGAAGATATATGGAAGAGATAATTGATAATTTCAGTGTGTATATTGACTTTGTGTTGTCGTATGGTGAGGAGGAGAGAGGAAGAAGGGGAGAGAGAGCAATATCTTCCTACATCTTATTAATACCTGTTGAGTAATATCATATTGCTCACTCCTGCCGAACTTGGAATGTGTGTGTGAGAGAGAGAGATTGAGAAAGAGGGAGATAGAGAATGAGAAGTGAAAGATACTGTATGAGAGAGTGGAATAACCAGAGAGGGAAAGATTAAGAAAGAGAGTGAGAGGTGAAAGATAGAGTGAGGGAGTAAAACAGAGGAAGATTATTGTTTTGTGAGATAGAAGCTAAAAAGACATACAAACGTAAAAGAAAGAGGGACAGATAAGGAGAAAGAGAGTGAATGAAAGACAGACAGGTATAATAATAATTGAGTGCGACAGACAGAAAGAGTGAAGGAGGGTGGGAGCGTGATGGACAGATGATAGAGAGATTTTGAAAGAGGGAGAAAGACAAATTAGAAGAGAGAGAGAGAGAGAGAACAGTGAACTTGGTGAAGGACGGATATTGATCATAGAAGTTCTGGGTTAGAGGAATATTTCATGATATTTTTAGCACGATGGTAAATATGCTATATTAAAAAAAACAACATCCAGGTGTCACAGAGGAGTACAGGTGTGTAATTAATATAGCAAAGGTGTCCCAGGATGTCCAGAAATGCGTGGGTAATATAGCATAGTATAGCAAGGGTGTTATTAAAGTGTCTAGTGGTGCATAGCTAATATATCAAGGTATAGCACGGTGTTACAGGGGTGCATAGCAAGTATAGACAAGAGGAAGGGAGATGTATGTGTGTTCTGGAGTGTGTGAAGCGATGGAATGGGAGGGGTGACTGTGCTATACCTTACCTTCCCCTACCTTTTATCTACCCCTTCCCTTCCCTTCCCTTCCCTTCCGTCCTATCTACCAAGTTTCCCTCCTCTCTCCTTCTCCTTCATTCTCCTTCTTTCCATTCCTTTCTCTCTCCTCTCTTCTTCTTATTCCTTCTCACCTTCTTCCCTCCCACTCCTTCCTCCCTCACTTCTCTCGAGGACATCTCCCCCCTTCCCACTCTCTCCATCTTTCCTCCTTCCTTCCCACCCTCTCTCCTTCCCCTCGCAATACTGAGTGGGGGGAGGGTGGTGAGGAGGGGAAATGAGTGTGATAAAGCACTACACACCCTCTTCTTCCGTCTCTCCCTTTCCCTCTCACCTCTCCCTCTCACCTCCCACCACCTACCCCCAACACAATGCAGGCCGGGAAGGCTTGAACCCCTCACGGTAGTCGCCCCACCCCAACAATGAAGCCGTCCCTCTCCCCCAATGGTGGTGCATGGTTCTCCTCCCTCCAACAATGGTAGTCTAGGAAGATCTAACTCCCCCTCACTAGTAGTCTTCTTCCCCCACTAACCTCCCCTTCCCCCACTTACTGTGCCGCGACTCTGTCCCAAATTGACATTCCTTGGTGGGGTCTCCGGAATGTGCCAAATTGAGACGTCGTTGGATGAAGGGTCGAATGCTGTCCTGGGGGAGGGGGGAGGGAGGGGGGAGGGAGACACGCCAGGGACAGAGGAGGGAAGGGGGGGGGAGGGAGTAGGAAGGAGGAAGGAACAGAGGAAGAAGGGAAGAGAAGGGAAGGAGAGGGGTATAGAGGCGAGAGGGAGAGGAGATAGGAGGGAGGACAAGAGGAAGGAAGGAGATAGAAGGGAGGGAGAGGGATGAACAGGACTAAAAAAAGGAAGAGAGAGAAACGGTGAGGAGGAATGGAAGGATAGACGGACGGAAGAGATATGAGGGACGGAAGGAATAGGGAGAAAGAGGGGTTGGGGAAGGAGGGAGCAGGGAGAAACAAATAGAAAAGGAAGACAAGCATATTGAGTGACTAACAAGGGAGGGAAGGGGAATGGATGACAGAAGAAACAGACAAAGAGGAGGGAGGGAAAGAGGCAGAGAGAGGAGGAGGAGGTGACGGAGGAAGACAGAAAAGGAGGGAAGAACGAAGGATGGGAAGAGAGATAGGGAATAAGAATGGAAAGGAGAGAGAAGTAAATTGATAAAATAACGATGGATGAAGAGAAGTGAAAGGAGAGAATGAGAATAACTTGTTGATAAATAAAAAAAAACAAGAGACTACAAAGAATGAGAGAGAGAGAGAGAGAGAGAAGAGAGAGAGAGAGAGAGAGAGAGAGAGAGAGAGAGAGAGAGAGAGAGAGAGAGAGAGAGAGAGAGAGAGAGAGGAGTATCTGTCGCTAGATTGATAATTTTAAAAGGAGTTTTGTAGGTGGTGTGATTAAGACTGTTTGTGAAATTGACACGCAGCTGGGCGGAGGGAGGAAGGGGGGGGGTGGGAAGGGAGGGAGAGAGAGGAGGGAAGGAGGGAGTAAGGGGTGAGAGAAGAGGGAGAGAGGAGACGTGGGAGAGGGGGGGAAAGGAGGGATGAGGGGGGAAGGAGAGAGAAAGAGAGAGGGGAATAGAGAGGATAAATGAGGGAAGGGGAGGAGAGAATAAGAGATGGAATGGTGAAAGAGAGGAAGGGAGTACATAAAGAGATGAAAGGAGAGAGAGGAAGAGGAAGGAGAATATGTAACGAAGGTGAGGAAGATATTACAGGTGAGGAAGATACAGGTACAGTAGTAATTAATCCCTTGTGGTGACTGTATCATACCTAATACAGTAGTTCCTTATGTAACTCCAATAAATTAACCTAAAGAAATCTACTGTAATTACTCGTAGAAATACAGTATAATACAGTATTTCCTACGTTCAATATACAAGTGGTGACAGTAATCTAACCTAACCTAACCTAACCTAACCTAACCTAACCTTTATTAACATTAACTTTTTTAATCTTCTTATGCCCTTATCCATTACACACACACACACACTCACACACACACACACACACACACACACACACTTCACACACACACACACACACACACACACACACACACACACACGAGAGAGAGAGGGGTCCTTCCGCCCAAATTAACCTGGGGAGTTAGTTTAGCTTCACGACAGCTAAATAAACCCGAGCAGAGAGCTAACTGAGCTGAATAGCCTTGTTCTAATCAGGTGTGTGTGTAGTTAAGGCTGATTAAGGGTCATTTTTCCTTAACCTCTCAGATGTAAGCTAAATTCAGCTATACCGAAGCATTAGAAAGCTAACTTGTGTAAATACTTTTATATATACGTCTTCAGAAGCTAATATAATGAATATTTAGCTGTATGTGTCGTTCTAAAGCTAACTCAGTGAATATTAAGGTTATACATAGTTATACAAAAGCAAAGTTAATGAATATGCAGCAGTCATTCAAAGCTAAATTAATGAATACTCAGCTATACATTGTCGTTCAAAAGCTAATAGTGAAAAAAATTTTGTCACATATCATAATTAAAGAAAGTTAAAAAATAATAAATTAATGAAAACTAAGTTAAGAGTTTCTAAACAAATCTAGAAATCAGTTAATGGGAGAATTTGTTATTGAAACGATGTAAAACCAGTTTAAACCCCACTTAAGGAACACAGGGCAACGTATAACTTAGATGTAATACCAGTTTAAGACGCGGGAAACCGGTTCATTATCCAGTTAAGATACAGTTAAGACACGCAAGACACAGTTAAGAGACGCAAGACACACACGCAAGACACAGTTAAGAGACGCAAGACACAGTTAAGAGACGCAAGACACACACGCAAGACACAGTTAAGAGACGCAAGACACACACGCAAGACACAGTTAAGAGACGCAAGACACAGTTAAGAGACGCAAGACACACACGCAAGACACAGTTAAGACACACAAGGCTCAGGACAAACTCAGACTAGCGGCGACAGAAAGCCTGGTTTTGGAGAAGGGTGGGGTGGGAGTGGGGAGATTGGGGAGTTAATGGGTGGAGAGTGGAGGGGTGGGAGTGGGGAGATTGGGGAGTTAATGGGTGGAGAGTGGAGGGGTGGGAGTGGGGAGATTGGGAGCACGGGTGGAGTGGAGGGGTGGGGAGGGGGGAGATTGGGGAGCACGGGGTGGAGAGGAGTGGGAGGGGGTGGGGTGGGGAGTGGGGAGGGGTGGGGTGGGGAGGAGGGGTGGGGTGGGGGTGGGTGGAGGGGTGGGGTTTAGGGGTGGGTGGGTGGAGGGTGGGGGGTTTAGGGTGGGGTGGAGGGAGTAGGGTTTGTATATTAGAGGGAGAGAGAGAGAGAGAGAGAGAGTGTGTGTGTGGGGGGGTGGGGAGCGGACTATCACGTGGTAATGGTAAGGAGGTATCCCCCCCACTATTAAAGGCTGAATCGGGACGTTAAGTTTACTCATCTTCCTCCTTTCCTCCTTCCTCTTCCTTCCTTCCTCCCTCCCCTTCACATTTTTTCTTTCCTTCCTCCTCCTCCCCCCATAATATCAGACGCGGAGATGATGAGAGGATGGGAGAAAGATGAAGGAATGGGGAGAGTAGGTGATGGGAGAAGAATGGGGAGAGTAGGTGATGGGAGAAGAATAGGGAAAGATGATAATATGGGTATGAAGAGGGATGAGAAAGAGAAGAAAATGGGTAGATAAGAGAGACTGGGGGAGATAGGAGAGAATGGGGGAACAGGTATATGACGAAAGTGGGAGAAAAGTGAGAGAAAGGAATATGGTAGATAGGGAAAGAGGGAAAAGGGGGGAAGAAAGGGAGGGAGAAAGGTGAAGGAAGGGAGGGAAGAAGAAGGAGATAACCAGAGGGAGTAAATGAATGAGAAAGGAGAGAGATAGCAGCAAGAGGAGGAGGAGGAGGAAGAGTGATAATGAGGAGGAGGAAAAGAAGAAGAACTAGATAAAGAGGAGGATGACGATGATGACGACAGGGGAGGCAGGAGGATGGGAAGGATGAGGAGGGAAATGCACGATAAAGGAGCACATGCTGAGGAGGAGGAGGATGACGACGATGATGACAGGAGGAGGAAGATATAAGAAGGAGGAGGAGGAGGAGAAGGAAGATAAAGGAATAAGGATGATGAGGAAGACATAAAGAGGAGGAGGAAGACATGAGGAGGAGGAAGAAGACATACGGAAGAGGAGGAGGAAGAAGACATGAGGAGGAGGAAGAAGACATGAGGAGGAGGAAGAAGACTTAAGGAAGAGGAGGAGGAGGAAGACATAAAGAGAAGGAGGAAATAAGGAAGACGAGAAGGAAGAATACATAAGGAAGAAGAGGAGGAGGAGGAGGAGGAGGAAGAGATCCCACTTTAAAACAATCTCATTTTGAGCAGAGGTGATGGCAGTGTCGACCATCCCCGCGATTATCCTCACCAGACGACCGCTAGTGGTTACCGCAGCTGAATTTAACACACTTAAGCATTTAATACTCTCTCCGTATGCAAATGAGCCTACACCTCTTTTCGTTTATTACCTGTGAGTCGAGTGGTATTATTGCTAAGGTGTGTTGGTAGGTAGGTGGTGGTGTTGTTGTAATTATTGTTATTATTATTATTATTATTATTATTATTATTATTCATTTTAAGATATTTTTTTTTATGCCTAGATTTTTTTTGGGGGGAGCAGGACGCACTGTTTGGAGGAAGGGGAGGGGAGGGTTCTGTTATGGAGGGGGAGCTTAACTGGAATTCTTTAGGATGGTTTAACTGTGGTAATTTTTGGAGGTTTAGTGGTATTATTTAAGGGGTTTCTTAATATTTTTTTTGAGGTTTAATTAGGAGTTTTATTTTAGGTTTAATGGTATTTTAGAGAGGTTAGTGTCAGGTGTTTTTTTGTGGTTTAGAGGTTCGATATTTTTTTTTGAAGGTTTGATGGCTTACTTTTGGAGGGAGGTTCATTGAATAGTATGAAAAGAAAGTTAACTTATAATTCAGTCTAATTCACTCCCAAAAATAGACAAAAATATATTTCACTACGTAGATACGAAAATAGACCCATATGGTATATTTTCAAGACATCCTATTGCAGCATACTTCCTCCATCCTTCCTGTGTTATACTCAGGGATATCCACTGAGTATACCCAGGACACCTACTGAATATACCCTCCCCTCCTCCTTATGTTATACTCACCCCCTGTTTAAAGATACCCACCGTGAGGCCTCAAAACACCCCCTCCCACCCCCCACCCCTTTAACCTGCAGCTATTGTAACTCGCTGAAGGTATTCCCTGACCTGTCATCCACATGTCCAATTACTCTCCCTCCTTCCTTCTCCTCCTCCTCCTCCTTCTTCCCCTACTCCAGCAGTCTCGCCGGCAGGAGAAAATGTGTTAGCAAACAATGGAGGCGAAAAAAATGGGGGAATGGGAGGGTGAGGTGAGGTAGAGAGGGGGGGGTGTGTGAGGTGAGGTAGAGAGGGGGGAGGGGTGAGGGTGAGGTAAGGAGGGAGAAGGGAGGGGTGCCAACTAAGGGATCTTAGTTTTAATCACCTCCCTGGCTGTCACGTGTCTACAAAGCACCTCTACCACCACTACTACCACAACTACTATCACCACCACTACCACTATCACACCAAGACCACCTCTATCACCACTACCAACTACCACCACCACCACTACTACCACAACTACTATCACCACCACTACCACTATCACACCAAGACCACCTCTACCACATCACCACTACCAACTACCACCACCACCACCACACACACCACATAACCACCACTCCACCACTACCACTATCACATTCAAGACCACTCACCACCCACCATACCAACACAACTACTATCACCACCACTACCACTATCACACCACCACCACCTCTACCACCACCACTACTACCACAACCACTATGACCACCACTACCACTATCACACCACCACCACCCTACCGCCACCTCTACCACCACCACTACTACCACAACTACTATGACCACCACTACCACTATCACACCACCACCACCTCTATCACCACCACTACCACTATCACACCAGACCACCTCTACCACCACCACCACCACCACCACCACCACTACCACTTCTACCACTATCACAACCACCACCACTATTATGAACTAGTGTAAACACCTTGAGACACAGGTATGAAGAGGAAGGGGGGAGGGGAAGAGAGGAGAAAGAAGGGGAGAAGGGAGGATGAAGAGAAAGGAGGGAGGAGAGAGGAAGGGAGAATGGAGGTAGTAGGTGTAATTGTACTCATGCTATTGATCAAACTAAATATTAAAAAAGAAAAGATGAAAATATAAGAATAATTTAATACACTTCTGCTTATATAGACTAAACCATTATAGGTATATTGTGTATAACCATATGTGTCCTCTTGAACGGTATAGTGTTATATTGAGTTATAGAAGGAGTTATAGTGTTATATATTGAGTTATAGAAGGAGTTATAGTGTTATATATTGAGTTATAGAAGGAGTTATAGTGTTATATATTGAGTTATAGAAGGAGTTATAGTGTTATATATTGAGTTATAGAAGGAGTTATAGTGTTATATTGAGTTATAGAAGGAGTTATAGTGTTATATATTGAGTTATAGAAGGAGTTATAGTGTTAT